>NW_006921741.1:3728691-3757012 GCF_000298275.1 Orycteropus afer afer | reverse complement strand
CAAATATTAGGGCCCTTAAGTTTGAGCCTAAATTTTCCTTGAGAAACTGTATAGTTCTAGGTTTCACATTTAAGTCTTTGATTC
Source organism: Orycteropus afer afer (assembly GCF_000298275.1). Lineage (NCBI taxonomy): Eukaryota > Metazoa > Chordata > Mammalia > Tubulidentata > Orycteropodidae > Orycteropus > Orycteropus afer. Next base: position 3,756,928 of record NW_006921741.1, on the reverse strand, counting down.
ATCTGGAGTTTGTTTTTGTGTGTGGTGTGAGGTACAGATCTTGTTTCATTTTTCTGTGTCCTTTTATTTCTTGACTGTTGTTTCCATAGGTGTTGATTGTGAATCTAGGTAAAATGAAATCTTTGACAGCTTTATTTCTTTCTCCATTTATTGTGATATTGCTTATTGCTCTAGTTGTGAGGATTTCTGTTATCTTTATGTTGAGATGTAACCCATACTGAAGGCTGTAGTTTTTGATCATGAGTAAGGTGCTTCAAGTCTTCTTCTTCACTTTAACCAAACAATCTTAAATGTTATCTTTATATCTCAGATTGCTAATGAGTGTTCCTTTAATCCTGATGCCATGTTTTTCTTCAGATGGTCCAGCTTCCTGGATTATTTGTTCAGCATGCAAATTGAATAAGTATGGTGAAAAGATAAAACCCTGACATGTACCTTTCCTGAATTTAAACCACACAGTATCCCCTTATTCTATTTGAATGGCTGCCTCTTGGTCTATGTACAGATTCCTCATAAACACAATTAAGTGTTCTGGAATTCCCATTCTTCGCAATGTCATCCAAAATTTGTTATGATCCACACAGTCACATTCCTTTGCATTGTCAATAAAACACAGGTAAATATCTTTCTGGTATTCTTTGCTTTCAGCCAAGATCCATCTGACATCAGTGATGATATCCCTTATTTCACACCCTCTTCTGAATCCAGCTTGAATTTCTGGTAGTTTCCTGTTGATGTACTGCTGCAAGAATTTTTAAATTATTTTCAGGAAAATTTTAATTTTGTGTGATCTTAATTATACAGTTTGATAACTTCTGCTTTGGCTTACCTTTCTTTGAAATGGGCACAGAAGTGAATCTCTTCAAGTCAGTTGGCTGGGTAGCTCACTTCTGTATTTCTCAGCATAAAACTAGTAATTACCCTCAGCATGACATCTATTTGTTGAAACATCTCAATGGGTATTCTTTGCATTCCTAGAGCCTTGTTTTTCACCAATTCCTTCAGCACAGCTTGGATTTCTTCCTTCATTATCATTAGTTTCTGATCATATATGGCCTCCTGAAATGATTTAATGTTTACTAATTCTTTTTGACATGGTGACTATGTGTATTCCTTCCATCTTCTTTGATGCTTCCTGCATTATTCTCCGTTTTGCCCATAGAAACTTCAATGTCACATCAAAGCTTGAGATCTTTTTCTTCAGTTCTTTCAGCTTAAGAAATGCCTGGTGTGTTCTTTACCTTTGATTTTCCAACTCTAGGTGTTTGCACATTTCATTGTAGTCTGGATTTATATTGTTTACAAATGATATTTACAATGAATAAGTCATTGGTCATGCAAAATTCTTTCTTGAGATATCTGACATCATTTCTATAACTGTGGCCATATTTTTAAAACTACTGATGCTTCTTCTTTGTTTCCAACTTTTACATTCCAATCACCAGCAATTATCAATACATCTTGATGGCATATTGGGTGAATTTCAGACTGCAGAATTTGGTGAAATCTTCATTTCTTTCATCTTTGACTTTAGTGGTTGGTGAGTTAATTTGAATAGTAATAGTATTAACTGGTCTTCTTTATAGGCGTATGGGTATTATCCTATCACTGACAGCATTGTACTTCAGTATAGATCTTGAAATATTCTTTTTGATGATGAATGTGATGCCATTTATCTTTAATTTGTCATTCCCAGTATAGTAGAGCATGATTTTCTGACTCAAAGGGTTGATACTAGTCCATGTCAGTTCAGTAATGCCTAGGATGTCAGCCTTTATGCATTCCATTTTAATTTTAGCAACTTCCAGTTTTCCTAGATTCATACTCCATACATTTCTCATTTTAATTATTGATGGATATTTGCAGCTTTTTTTTTTTTTCTCATTTTGAATCATGTCTCATCAAAATATGAAGGTCCCAAAAGCTTTACTCCATCCACATCATTGAGGTTAACTCTACTTTCAGGAGGTGGATCTTCCGCAGTTGTATTTTGAGTGCCTTCCAACCTAAGGGACTTGTCTTCTGGCCCTATATCAAACAATGTTTCCCCACTGTTCATAAGATTATCAGTAGATTTTTTTTTTTTTTTTTTTCCCTAGAAGTAGACCTGGCCATGTCCTTCTTCCTTGTCTGTCTTAGTCTGGAAGTTCTGCTGAAAACTGTCCACCACAGGTGACCCTGCTAGTATTTTAAATTCTGGTGGCATAGCTTTCACAGCAACATGCAAGCCAACATAGTACAACAAACTTACAGATGGGTGATGGTTGTGAAAGTAGAACCTAAAATAAAATTAGATTGTATATACTTTATAGTTCATAATTATTATAATAAAATTATTGTATTTTGTCATCTATATGACAAGGTTTCACTATCATTCTGGGTAAAACTGAACAAATAGTTCAATTTCTCTGGGGCTTGGTTTCCTCATTTGTGGGCTCAATTTAATATCTACTGTATTTTGCTACTGTGATAAATAAGTAATACTTGCAAAATATCTAGCACAATATTAGGAATGCTGTCAGACATATAAAAAGTGAATCAATTTTGTATGTGAAAAGAGAATTTTATGTATTTAAAAATTTGGACTTGACAACTATATTTTACTATTTGGCTCCCTGCCATAAGTATACCTTTGTACCATTTATTTAGTGGGTGGCAAGAAAATGACTCATGCAAGCACTACTGTGTATTTTTCTTAAAGTGTATGCAATCCCCTCATATAATTAGGGTAATTAAAATTTCAAGCAAAATGCCATATTGATGCATGTTTCTTTGAAGATGGGTGCTAAGTGAAACTTCTAAATGGAATTGAATACTTGAATTTTAAAAGCAGGTCTTTGGTAGAAATTAACAGTATGAAGAGTAATTGTGTTTCTATCGAAGGGCATCTTTACTAAACATTGCTTTTTATTGTAGGAAACAAATATACCTTGTGCTTTTGAACCATGCTAGGACGATCTAGCTGTAATATAATCAGTGTGTACCTGACAAATTTTTACAATGATAATTTAAAAGAGAAAACTGTGAAAATAACATACTGCAAAAAGGATGTGGGGGCAGTGTCTGACCTTGTTTAACTTTACAAGGGGGTAGTATGATCAAGATGAACAGCCCAAGGCGAATTTCTATGAGGCGGAGGTCAAATATGCCTCATCTTCCAACCTTTTGAGCAATTCTGACACCAACCATTCCTCCCATGGCATTCTCTACTTCTCTGCTGGGTTCAGTACTTTGTTGTAGTGGCCACACAGAACTCACAGGCAACACTCATGATTATGGGGTTTATTAAGACAGTAACAGTTTATAAATTCAGGGTCAGAAACAACTCAGGATACAGTTCTTTGATTAGGACAGCCTCTTCTCAGCTGTACCTCAGGCATGCTTCTCTCTGGCTTCAGCCTCTTGGCCCTGTGGCCCCTTGGCCTTTGTCCTTTTTGGCAAGTGTACAAAGTAATCTTAGCTTTGCTGGTAGTTACCCAGAGAGGTACCTCACCCCACCAGCAAGTCTTGGTCTAAAAGCACTCACCTTTCTTGCTCCACGGGCGAGGAAGCCCATCTTTCTTTCTTGTGCTGGTCTCTTGATTCTGCTGCTTCTGCTGCCACTATTTCTCTGTCACTGCTTCTTGCTGTCTCTGTTGTCGCAGCTCTCTGTATCCTGGGTCTAAGTGGTTCCTCACAGGGATCTCAGGTCCAAACATAGTCCACTCCTGGTTCCTCTTTCTTGCTAGTAGTGAGATCCCACTTCTGCCTCTGGGATGCCACATTTTAAGCCTGGCAGATGGCAAAATTGACCATGTTAGGGTTCCATATACTTTATTTCCATGGTCCCACTCCCACAAGAGTGCCATGTACCTTATTAATATTATTAACAAGCTATCCAATCCCTGTGGTAAGCCATAAGCAGCTCACATTTGCATAGTCCCACCAGTCATCTAGTAGGAATCACAAATCTCATTGCTAGAAGGGCCATACCAAGTAATTCACTGCCCCATATATACATTATTAAGTCAGAGTGGTTTAAGGTTGAATGTTCACTCTTCCTTAATTATGACCTTAGATAAATAAATTCTCTAAGCCTTCATTTCTATATTTGTGAAGTGGAGATGATAATAATACCCCACTCATGTAAAATTAATAATGATTAAATAAAATGATACATAGGATTAATTTGGCATATTGAGTGACTCAAGATATAAGCATTAGAGGTATACTATATTTTAAATGCATCCAATTGTATTGGAAAGGCTATCCAAAGACAAATTCAAACAAAATTTGTTTTCAAAAAGTAAATAGTCATTGCCTGATTGTGTTTTATAAATCTGAATAATTATAGTTAAATTTGATTAAAACTAGGATCACAGGCATTAAATTGTTTTATATTCAAAATGCGCCTGTATACTTAGGAAGAGATTAGGATTCCAATTAGGCTAGCAATGAACAAGCCTATTCCATAAGATGTTGGCTTGTCATGTTGAATTTTTTGTGATTTTTACTGCCTTGGGAAATGTAGTTTGTAGTCACACAATCACAGTGAACAGTGCCATGTTCATTTTCCGCTGTGGTCCCTTACGGTTTTTGAAACAAATCTTTAATAACTGATTAGATTTCCTATATCTCTCCTGCTGTTCCTGTGACACTTTTGTTTGTCCTATAAACATAGGCAGGGGAAAAAATATTAATTTTCATCTCTCCAGTTGCCCAAGCTAAAAATTTGATAGTTATTTTCAACTCTTCTATTTCCCTCACTCCAGATGTCTGCTTAGCTGTTGAGTTTTGTTTAATCAATTTCCTGAATATTTTTAAATCTTTCTCTCCTCCCATTATCTAGATAGACACCAACCCAATTTAGGTTATCACCTTCTCTTACCTGAATAGGATTTACTATTTTTTACTAATCTCTTGCCTCAAATCTCATTTATCTCTTTCATGTGAACCAGAGGGAATTTTCTAAAATAGAAATCTGGTCATATTACTTCTCTGCTATACAGCTTCTACATTTCATGTAGGGAAAACAACACAAAACAAAAATCCAAAATCCTAAATAGTGAACTCAAGTCCTTCTAGTTTGTAAGTTAGGAGCACGGACTTTAGAGTCAGCAGATGGACATAAATCCCAGTTCTGTCATGTATTTGGGCAAATTAATTACTTTCTCAAAGTTTCAGTTTCCTTATATGTAAAATTAAGGTTATAATAGTATCTGCTGTTGTTGTTAGTAGCAATCAAATTGATTCAGACTCATGACAACCCCATGTGTGCAAAGCAGAACTACTCCATAGGGTTTTCAAGGCTGTGACCTTTTAGAAATTGATTGCCAGGTCTGTCTTTCAAGGCATCTCTGAGTGGGTTTGAACTATCAACCTTTCAGCTACTAGTGAAGCACTTAACCATTTGCACCACTCAGGGACTCCTGTAGTAGTACCTATGTGACTTAATTACTTTGAGGATTAAATGTGATAATATTTATAATTTATTTATCACTATGGCATATGGTCAATAGTCCCAAATTTAGGCTTTTTTAACATTATTTTTCATTTCTTCTCCCTGTGAGTATCCTACAGTATACATACCAAACCCACCCACTGCCATCAAGTAAATTCCAACTCTTATGGGAGAGTAGAACTTCCCCATAGTGTTTACAAATCTTTAAATCTTTAAAGGAGAAGACAGTTTCATCTTTCTCCCATTGAGTGGCTGGTGGGTTCAAATCACTGAACTTTGGGTTAACACCTGAATGCCTTAATAATTGCACCATCAAAGCTCCTGCACATGCCAAAATGCATCCTAGTAAATCTCTCTTGTTTTTGTGTCTATGACTTTGTGTTCACTATTTCCTCTTCCTGGTCTGTCATCACCCCTATCTCTCCCTCCCCAATCTCTTTGTTGGCCTGTCTTATCCTGATCACTTTTCAGGAGTTAGCTCCAGGGGAATTTTCTGTTTGAAGACTCTCTTAGCTCCCCATTGGTAGATCTGGAAACCTCCTTCTCTGCACTCCTTTAGAGGGTTGATGTCAAGATAATACATTCAAGAGTATGACTGCCTAGATTCAAATCCATACTAGCTGAGTGGCCTTGGACAAATTACACAATTTATCTAAGCCTCAATTTTCTTATCTATAAATTTGTTTTAGTAACATGATATATCTAATGGGATGATGTGAAAATTAAATAAGACAACATATGTAAGTACCTATCCCAGTGCATGACACAAAGTAAAGGCTCAAAAATCTGTTAGACAAATCTATAATAACACATGGTATATATTTCATTATTCTGACAGAATACATATTCTGGTGGCATAATGCCTAAGGCATTTGACTGCTAACCAGAAGGCTGGCAGTTCAAACCCACCAGCCACTCCTCGGAAGGAAGGTTGGGCAATCTACTTCCATAGTGATACCACCTCGGAAATCCAAGGAGGGTTTGCTATGAGTCAGAGCTGACTCGACAGCAGTGAGTTGTTTTTTTCTCTTTTTTTGGTATTTTATCTTAGTCTTGCTTATTTACACAACTTTGTACCTACCAGACCATGAGTTCCTTCTAGACTTTCTCCTCATTCATATTTGTTTTCCTTTATGGAAAGCTGTCAATGATATCTAGTTTGGGAGTTGGCCCTCAATAGATCAATGCGTGTTTCTTGAAAGAATAAATGAAGGAATATTTGTATTGGTGGTGGTCTCATTTGAAAACTGGTATAAAATATTTTTTTCATCTATATTTATAGAGCAGGTAGCCTGTTACATAACAAAATATTTCATTTCAGTAAACAACATCCACTAGGCTATAATATTCTTGAAGTGGAAGTCAATATCTTATCTGTTTCTGTACCTTCAGTATCGATATGCATAGTTCAATATTTCAGTTATTAAATGAGTAATATATGCATTAATCTCCCATACTAAATTGTCAGTAATTTATAAAGAGTTATTCTTTCTGCCAAACAGTACCATTCACGTAGTAAGTTAACTTTAAGTACATTTTGTTATAATTATAGCCCAAATAACAAATGAATACTACGTAAAAAACTGTCCATTCCATGCAAAATGTTGAAATACCGTTCCATGCTATTTAACAAAGCTATTACAATTTTCTGTAGAACTAGACATTTTGTTTAGTGATGACTTTAATTTTGTCTGTAATTTTTTAAAAGTGCATGCTACATTTACTTTGGGGAATACATGTTAAATAATTTTAAATGTGATGTTCCCAAAGTAGTGCTTTGAGGATTATTATGATTCAGAGGTTCTTCAAACGTTGCGTCTGCAATCACACAAAGCACACTACCAGCCAGTTGCTGTCAAGTTGATTTTGACTCAGGGCAATCCCATGCACGTCAGAGCTGGGCTCCACTGGGTTTTCATGGCTGATTTTTGGAAGTAGATTGCCAAGCCCTTTTTGATGAGGTGGCTATAGATAGATTCAACTCTCCTGTCTTTCATTTAGCAACTGAGCTCATTGACCATTTGTACCACCTATTGACTCCCATAGCCGCATAGAACAGTATAATATTGAACAGAGTGGTTTAATCCCAAAAGCTCCAAGTTCAAATTTTACCTTTTCCAGCTGTGCAGCCAGCCTTGGGCATGTCACTTTACCTTTCAGAGTTCAGTTCACCTATGTTTTAAAATAAGGCCTACTCTTTGGGACTGTGAAGTAGTATCTATTGGAAGGTAGCTTCAAAGATTATAGCACCTCAGCAAAATGGCCATTGTGATTTTAAACAAAGAAAAGAGGCACCTCTTTACTGAACCCTAATTATTTTATCTGTTTTGGTCTATTAGAAACACATTCATTTATATTCATCAATCTACTAGAAGGTACCCTAAATCCCAGGAGCAATGGGGTGAATAATTCAACTATATTCTGGATGTTCATTGTTGATAAATTGCATACAAGAGATTATTTGGAACATACAAAATGTTCTTGGAAATCATTCCTAACTTAACAATAGCTAAATCCATCTGCTCTCCTGGAATGTCATTTGCATTATACCCACTCTATATTAGCAACCCATATTTGGACTTAATTGATTCTGGATTAATATCGGATTTATTGTCTAAAAATAGAAATAGAAGAGGATCCAATAGAGAGATCAAAATCAGGTGACTGGTCCATGGATATTCACTCTTTCTTTTTCTCCTTTCATCCAACAATTTTGGATGAAAGATTTTTAAAATTGGTTCATTCTCTGATAATGTAAAGTGGGTCATTAAAAAAGTTTGTAGAATTCATGTCATAGTCCTATAGAGGGAAGGAATGAGGCTAGTGTTGTCACTCTATTAATATGCCTTAATGTCTCAATCACAAAAATATGAAAAAAAAAAAAAAACTGCTTCAGAAGGAAAAGAGTTTTGTATGAATTCAGTGAGACTGTAAATGGTGGAATGCATGAGAAATAGAAATTCTTTGTGCCTATAGTATAGTTTAAGGAGCTCTGGTGGCCTAGTGCCTAAGGTATTTGACTGCTAACCAGAAGGCTGGCGATTCAAACCCACCAGTCACTCCATGGAAGGAAGACTAAGCAATCTACTTCCATAAAGATTTACCACCTTAGAAACCCAAAAGGGGTCACTAAGAGTTGGAATTGACTTGATGGCAATGAGTTTGGAGTTTTTTATAGTGTAGTTTGAGTAGGTCTGGTAGTGCTGTGATTAAAGCATTGGGCTGCTAACCAGAAGGTCAGTGGTTCAAACACGCCAGCCACTCCATGGGAGAAAGATGAGACAATCTGCTTCCATAAAGATTTATAGCCTAGGAACCCCTAGGAATGGTTCTACTCTAACCTGCCAGGTTGCTATGAGTCAGAATTGACTCAATGGCAGTGAGTTTGTTTTTCATTTTTTGTTTTTGGTTAAAGTATAGTTTTCTTATAAATAGTTGCAAATTTCACCTCTCAAATTCCTAACACTATAAAACTGATTCATTCAAGTGCTCACATGAGCATTTTTCTTCAATATGTAATGTTGTGCTTCCATAGTAGTTTATTTCCTATTATCAGAAAATAACTGCAGTTCCCTCAGAGAGTATAGTTTTCTTGAAGGAAAAACAGTTATAGCATCGACTACAATGACCTCAGTCTTGAGAACCAGATTAGGATTCCTCTCTTTTCTCCCCCTTTTCCGCCTCCTTCAATGTTTCTTCCCTTTCTTTCTCAAATATTTGTTGGGCTCCTACTTAGTGATAGGCACTATGATAATTATTAATGATATGTCACAGAGATGAATAAGGGACTGTTGTGCTGTTAGTAGACCTGTGATCTACTTAAAACTACATGGTTTAAGCAATTACTTTTGGTATGACAAGTGCATCTATCATGAAACTATGAATAAAAAGATATAGGAGCACAAAGAAGAGTCAACTTGAATTTGTAGTTTAGGAAAATTGTAGAGAAAAAGATCTTGGAGAATGAATAAAAGTTTTCCAGATGAGTAAGCGGGAAGAATATTTCAGCTGGAAGGAATAATATACTAAAAACATTTCTAATGCCATGTGTACTCTGGGAAATAGTACAAAAATCTGTATGACAAAAGTGCAAGATTCATAAAGAGGCATGGTGGGAGAGAAACACAGACAGGTGGGTTGGGTTCACTGTGTGTAAGCATGTAAGGGGATTTGGGCTTCCTCCTATAGAGAGTATAAGCCAGTGGAGTTTTTCTGCCATGATAGGACCTAAATTTGTTTTTAAGAACAACTTTAATAATTTTTTCTGGGAAGATTATTCTAGTCTGTGGAACATAGATATACTATTCTGGAGAGACATTTTTGACAGGAAAAACAATTATAAAACATAAAAAAAAATCTGACTTGAAATTAGCTCAGAGGATGTTTCAAGTTAAAGAATTCTCTCCTGAGTCTCAGTTTATCCATAATCTTCCAAGTTTAGCCTTCATGCCATGTAGTTACATGACAAGAATCCAGGATGTCCTGAGGGGCTGAGTCAGCAAGAGAGCAATTCTTGGCTGTTAGCATGGCTCAAGGAGTCCTAGGGCAACATAAATGGTTAAGCACTTGACTACTGACTGCAGGGTTGGCAGTGGGAACCCACAGAGAGGCATTTGGGGAAGAAGACCTGTCAGTCTGTTTCCTAATGGTCACAACCTTGAAAACCCTATGGAGTGCAGTTCTACTCCCTCCATATGGGGTTGCCAGGAGTCAGAATCTACTCGACAAAAATGGGATGGGATCATGATTTGATTTAATTTTTAATCACAGAAACAGCAAAGAAAAGTTGTCCTACACCAAATGGTACTACACCAAAAGAGAAAATTGTAGCTTTCATTATTATGTTATAAATCTACAAGTATTCTTAATAATTTTACTTACAAGTTATTTGAAAAACTAACAAAGGCTATGGCCAGTATACCAGAACATAGAGGCCATTAATATAGTAGGAGCATGAACTCTGGGTAGAATTGATCTGGTTAAATTTACTAGCCTATGCACTTACTAAATGTGCAACAAATTATGTAACTTCTCTAAGTCTAATTTTCCTCATTGAGTTGTAGTGAAAATTAAATAAAATAATGCACGTGAACTACTTAGTCTGTTATTATTTGCCATTGAGTGAGCTCTGACTCATGGCAACCCCACATGTAACAGAATGAAATATTGCCCAGTTCTGCACCATCTTTATGATCATTGGCATGTTTGAGTCCATTGCTGTGGTCATTGGGTCAATCCATCTCATTGACAATTTCCCTCACCTTTACCAAACAGGAGGTTTTTCTTCAGGGTTTGGTCCGTTCTTATGATGCGTCCAGGAGCTCTGGTAGCATAGTGCCTAAGGCACTTGACTGCTAACCAGAAAGCTGGCAGTTCAAACCCACCAGCCACTCCTCAGAAGAAAGGTTGGGCAATCTGAATCCGTAGTGAAAACACCTCAGAAACCCAAGGAGGCGTCACTATGAGTCCAGTCCAACTCGATGGCAAATAACAACAACAACAAATATGATGCATCTAAAGTAAGTGAGTTGAAGTCTCTGATAGTATTCTGTGATCCATTGGGTTTTAACTGGTTATGTTTTGGAAGTAGACTGCCAGATCTTTCTTCCTAGTCTGTCTTAGTCTGTACTAAAAAACTCACTGCTGTCAAGTCGATTTTGACTCATAGCAACCGCTCCTTGGGTCTCTGAGGCAGTATTTCTACGGAAGTTGATTGCCCAATCTTTCTCCCAAATAGTGGCTGGTGGGTTTGAACCTCCAGCCTTCTGGTCAGCAGTCAGATGCCTTAGGCAGTACGCCACCAGAACGCCACTGAAACCTTTCCACTATGGGTGACCCTGGTGATTGAAATATGGTGGTATAGCTTCTATTATCCTAGCAACACACAAGTCATCACAGTATAACAAACTGACAGAAGGGGGTGGACTTAGTCTAGTACCTAGCATCATCAGTATTATTCACAATTTTTTGCATGAAATTTCATGTGATCTCAGATACTCTAAATTCAGTGTAGTGGCCAGTATAGCTTGGCTAAGAACCATAATTAATATGAAAGCTCCTTGCATAGTGTTTTATGCTTAGATGATTCTTAATAAATGTTTAATTTGAATTTAAATTATCCATAATAAATTCCTCATTTTTATGCTTAATTTTTTATTTCTTTAAACATGCAGTTGGCCTGGGCCAAAGAGCAAACTGCTTTCAGATTAATATATTTACAACCAGATTTTTTTTTTTCAATCTAAATGAATATACCTTGGATAAACTGGTAGAAAATCAGGCAGAAACTATTTTTTTAATGAGGATTGGTAGTTATAGGCAACAAAATAAATCGTTCTGCATTTCTAGCTCCTGGGGGGCTATAATGGACAGATAGATATTGTTAGAATTTTCAAAAGAATTTATTTAATGACTAATTATGACTAATTAGGGAGATAGTTGTAATTTTACAGCTTGAAAAGATAATATGCATGGCATAAGAAATTGAAGTTAAAGCCTGTTTAAAAGAGCAGGATGTAGGAAAGGAAGGTTTGTTCTTTTTTTAACATCTAAATGAGTCCTGAAGGAGCCCTTGTGTAGAGTGATGAAGCGCTTGGTGCTAACTGAAAAATTGCTGGTTTGAACCCACCCAAAGGCTCCACAGGGAGCTCTGATAGCCTAAGGCACCTGACTGCTAACCAGAAGGCTGGTGGTTCAAACCCCCAGCCACTCCTCGAAAGGAAGATGGAGCAATCTACTTCCATAGTGATACCACCTCAGAAACCCAAGGAGGGGTCGCTATGAGTCAGGTCCGACTCGACAGCACATAACAACAACAACAACAAAGGCTCCACAAGAGAAAGATCCTGGCAGTTTACTTCTGTAAAGATTACAGCCTAGAAAATCCTATAAAGAAGTTCTACTTTGTCACACTGAGTTGCGATGAGTCACAAATGAACTCAGCATACTTAATGCCAAGAACTAAGTGAATCCCAAGGTTTACAAGTTTTAAGGAGGTTCTCATTCATTCAGTCATTCATTCATCAATTCAGCACCCACACATACTGTGTTCTGAACATGATGCTGATCACTGAGGTTAAAAGAAGTGTTCATGGTCTGATGGTAGAGAAAAAACATGCAGTATATACCAATGAACCAGAAAAGCAAATCCTTTGCTGTCAAGTTGCTTCAGACTAATAGTGACCCTATAGGACAGAATAAAACTGATCCATACAGTTTCCAAGGCTGAAATCTTTGCAGAAACAGACTTTACATGTCTCTCCTCAAGAGTGGCTGGTGGGTTTGAACTGCCGACCTTCCAGTTAGCAGCTAGCATTTAACCAGTTGTTCCACCAGGGCTCCCTACATACCAATAACCAAAAAACCCAAACCCACTGCCATTGAGTTGGGTCTGACTCATTGCAACCCCTGATGGGTTTCTGAAGCAGTAAACCTTTATGGAGGTAGATTGCCCTGTCTTCCTTCTGCAGAGTGGCTGGTGGATTTGAACCACCAACCTTCTGATTGGCAGTCAAATGCCTTTGGTACTGCACTGACAGAGCTCCTTCTATGTACTAATAGAAACTTATAAAACATACTGCATATGGGGAGAAGAAGCTAGAAAGAGAGCAGGAGGCGAGAGACAAAGAAGTGGGGAGAATAGCATTTTCATAGAATGTAAGGAATTTGCTTCTCTGGTAGCATGGTGCCTAAGGCATTTGACTGCTAACCAGAAGGCTGGTGGTTCAAACCCCCCAGCCACTTCTTGGAAGGGAGATTGGGCAATCTACTTCTGTGGAGATACTGCCTCGGATATCCAAGGAAGGGTTGCTATGACTTGTATAAGAGTTGATGACAGTGAAGTTTTCTTTTTTGGTATATCATGGAATGTTGGAGAAGCAGAAAGTTATGTGAACTGAGTCTGGAAAGAGAGCCAGGACTGAAGTACTGGATGATTTTGTATGCTATGGTAAGTTGTGGAATTTCCATATGTAATATCTATTTCATCTAGTTATGTTGTTGTTAGATGCCATTGAGTCTGCTCTGACTCATAGTGACCCTGTGTACAACAGAAAGAAACACTGCCTGGTACTGCCCCAGCCTCACAATCCTTGCTATACCTGAGCCCATTGCTGCAGCCACTGTGTCAGTCCATCCTGTTGAGGGCCTTCCCCTTTTTTGTTGACCCTCTACTTTACCAAGCATGATGATACCCTTCTCCAGGGAATGGTTCCTTCTGACAATATGACCAAAGTAGGTAAGATGAAGTCTGGCCATTCTTGCTTCCAAGGAGCATCCCAGCTACACTTCCTCCAGGACAGATTTGTTAGTTCTTTAGGCAGTCAATGGTACTTTCAGTATTCTTCTTCAACACCACAACTCAAAAGCATCAACTCTTCTTCGGTCTTAATTATTCATTGTCCAGCTCTCACATGAGTATGAGGCGACTGAAAAATACCATGGCTTGGGTTAGGCACACCTTAGTCTTCAAGGAGACATCTTTGCTCTTCAGCACTTTAAAGAGGTCTTTTGTAGATTTGCCCAGTGCAATATGTCATCTGATATCTTGACTGTTGCTTCCATTGGTGTTGATAAAATCTCAAAATTTCCCACATAGGGGATGTATACATGTGTGTGCAAATGATAGGCAGGCACACCCAGAAAAAAATATATTTATTTGTATGGAAACTTCTGTATCTGGTGCATGTTTGTGTGTGTTGGGAACCTAGAAGATCAGAAGTATTAAACATATAAAGGTTTTATATATAAAATTCTATGGTTGTCAATATAGTTAACCACATTCATGTGAACCAGGAGGGAGAGCAAAACTGAACTAATAAGAAAAATTATAGGCCATTATTTTATATTCAAATTATTTTTATAGGAAATAAGATTTATTAGTTTATTGACACATAATGATAGCGAAAAGCCTGCTTCAAAGAATATATGAGAATGATTTGTTACTATTTACCAATGTGAATAATTATCCACGTGCTTTCACTTTGCTTCTTTTCTAGGTACTAAATAATTTTCTCCTGTTTTCCCTTTTATTTGTTCAACATATTCATATTTTCATAGGTAATGCCAGGTAGAATTTTAACCAGTAAAAAGTTCACATCTTATCTGATCTGTTGCGAGTTCTAAATACTTACTAATACAGACATGAATTGATCTCTGAACCTTATCTCAGGAAGCTTGCAGTATAGTGGGGGAGACAACATATTTATAACATAAATAATTAAAGGTGGAAAGTAGTATCACAAACAAGTGTAGGAGTTTAAATTTGGGAGGCATTACTTCCAACTGGAGAATATCATGGAGGGCTTAAAAAAAGGAGATGGAATTTGAGCTGGACTCAATGGGATGAATAGGATTTGTGCATTGGGAAAGTGGTTGGAAGTGAAAGGGCAGAACATTGTAAACAAAGGAACAAAGATATGGGAAATAGCCATGTGAAAAACAATAACATTTACTATATAGTAGGAAGCTATTTATCTCAATGTTATAAGAATCCTCATTACTATGGCACCAGTTACAATGGCACCAGTCAACTTTGTTCACTCCCTTTATTATTGAATATAGTGGCTAAATGCATGAGTCTTTGAATCAGACAAATCTGAGATGGATTTCCTAACTTTACCACTTATTAGCTTTGTGATTTTGGGTAAACCAGGTAATCTTTCTGAAACATAGTTCCCTTAAATGAAAATGGCAAGGATGATAATATCCAACTCATAGAATTAGTATAAACATTAAATGAAATTATGAAACAAAGTACTTGTTACCACTGGCACATAGCAATTACTCAATGAAAAGGTGTTGTTAAATGATGCATAGTTCTTGGGGACCAAATTGACTTATAACTTTCTTTTCCATGATCTACACTGTTTTCAATGAGGGGAAGAAAAAAAAAAAGAAATTGGAAGATGACCAGAGTTATCTTGAGTAAGACTTACAGGGAGAGAGTAAAAGGAAGAATTAAAACACTTTAAGGTACTCTGTTTTCTTCCTATTTCATTTAAAATACTTTCATCTTCACATACACTTAATCTGTAAAATATGTTTATTGAATGTCTCCTGTTTACCTGTTGTTGTTGTTGTTATGTGCCATGGAGTCATCCCCGACTCATAGCGACCCCTCTGTTTACTTAGTGTTGTTCAAAGTTTGGACTTATTTCTCTTATCTGTCCTAGCCTACTTTTTTGTGTGTATGTTTAACTATTCATTTCTGCTGCTTGCTATTGAACAAATTATCAATCATTGCAATACCCAAATATTGTACACCTAGTTCCCTGCTTTATGTTCCTATGTCTGTAATGATACCTGGAGAATAATTTCTAATTGCTACAGTATAACTGGGATGATGGAAAAAATAGAATTAATTACAAAAAGTATGATGTCAGTGGGATCACACTGAAATACTTAACTATTTAAATGCACAAGTATTACCTATAAACCTGTTCATTCTTTTGTTTATATTTAATACCGGTAAGGTGAGTCATGTCTTCATTATCCTTGATTTGATATCTGCTAAATGTTGTATTGAGGAGGAGAGATGATTCTACAGTATAATTAATATGCTATTTATTTTGAAATATTAGTTGTTCCTAAGTGGACACATTCATTAATGACTTCAGAGGATCCCAGATAGAGTCTTGCTTCATTAAATTCCATTCTAGATGTTGGTCCTGCCTCAGGAGGATGCTTAAAAAACAAGACCTTCAGACATTCAGTCTCTGGAAGTATTAGTAAAAATCACTAAGTGATAAATTTATAATTATTATAAACTTTATAACAATATGCAGAGTTTGTTCTGATGAGGCCATGTAAGCAGTTTCTCATTTCTTATATATACCTAGGTCATTATAAAAAGCTTTGAAGTTTGGAAAATCCAGCTAAGAAGAAGAGCTATTGTTTATTGAGTAGCTGCTACATACCAGTCATTGTGCTAGAATTTTAAATGCATAATATCTAGTCTGTTTAACAGCCTTGTACAGAAGGAAGATTGTATCCCTTATTCTACAGATTAAGGAATTGAAGGTTAGGGCCATTTGATTTCTGTGTAGCTAAAAGTAAATGTAAAAACCATTCAGAGACAATGAGCTATCACTTTTGCTTTTGAGGTTCCAATTGTCCAGCAGAGAGAGAGGAGTGGAGATAAGAGTAACTCCTAAAAATGTACAGCACACTGTGATAAAGACACGGGAACCCAGAAGAGGGAGGTAGGAAAAGTTACATTTGAGCTGATCTTGTCTGAGGGGCTTTCCCCCAGTGGAATGGAGTGGGATGGATATACAAAGCAGAGGGAATAGTGGTTGTGGTCTTTAAGTGAAAGACTATTGAAACATACTTCTATTATTTTTGTTCACTGGATTGTAGCTGCACATCCAAAGCATCTGGGTGTATGTAACTTTTTCAGGGATAATAAGATGCTATTGATTATCTTTATTGTGTGCAGCCCGGCTAATTGTAAAACAACTAAAAGAAGGGTGTCTGCAAAGCCTTTTGGAATATGAATATTAGGGTAGGGACTGGTCCATGGAATTTGATACTTTATTGAGCAGCTTGAAGATCCTGCTTGTGAACACTGAATTTGTTCATTATCTAAAAGAGTTGATTTACAACTCTCTGCATGACTTCATTTTAAAGAATTGGTGGTAGACTTGGAAAGAATATAATGATTGTAATAAATGGAAAGTTATGCTGCTACCTCATGATTCATGTATAGGTTTGAATCAAGTCATTTGAAACTTCAGGCTATTACAAACAGAAGTGACTTTAGATATATTCATCTAGCCAAGTTCCTCATTCCACTGAGGGAATGGAAGCTGGGTATCTTGTACAGGGCCCAGGAAAAGGGCAGGTGCCTTTATTGCCTGTTCCATTCTTTTTCACTCCATAGTACTATATCTGTACTTTAAGAAAATCTTACTTTTGCATAAAGATGGTAGAATAAAGATTAGGATTGAATTATTTAACCTGGTAAACTTCCAAATAAATAAGTACCCCGACTTTGTTTCTTTATTATACACTAAATTCTAAATTGGAAGTATATATTCTATATATATTTCTTTAGCATTTTCTCCTTTTTAGGAGTGTTTAAGGGCAAGAACTCTGTTTTATTTATCTTCACTTCCCCAATGCCTAAAACAGGGCTTGGCATGTAACTACCCAACCCATATGTAAATACGTGAATGAAACAAGTGACATTTTTTTCCTACGTAAGCTTATTTTTCTCAAAACTGAACCATACATCTTTGATGCCAACCCTTTAAAAAATTAACCATTTTTGACCAGAAAACCTCTTCATAGCGACCCCTCCTTGGGTTTCCGAGGCAGTTTCACTATGGAAGTAGGGTGCCCAATCTTCCTTCTGAGAAGTGGCTGGTGGTTTTGAACTGCCAGCCTTCTGGTTAGCAGTCAAATGCCTTAGGCATTACACCACCAGAGCTCCCATTCTTAAACCATACTTTCTTTTTTCTTAATTCCAATATAGAGATTTATGTTATATATGTTTTTGCTGTGAAAGCTGTGAGATGTAACATCTCTACACAATAAGGTTCAAGAGACTATGAACATCTATTTCCTGTTTTGCCAAGAGTTCCTCATTTCAAGTTATTCTCATTGTTATGGTACTTAGGAGGCTTCCCCAAACAATTACTTCTATACTTTGTATCTCTTCTTCTCAGGCTATTTCCTTTTGCTCAGCGATACCTCTTCAGCGACGATATCTGAGGACTTGGAACCATGTCTTAATCCTCTTTGTTATCTCTGTGCTGTCACAGACATACACACCTGATACATCCCTGAACATGGCTGTCAGTTACTCTTGCCAGTGGGGAAATGCCACCTCTGTATGGTGCTGTGCTGTAGTTCACACTTTGTGTAATACTTGCACCAGAAATACAGCCATCATCTGTTTTCAGTTCATGGAGAAAAACTGTAGCAGAAACGATTCTCCTGATTATATGTCTTTCAATAATTAGCATCATTTTTCTGATATATATTTTTTTCATCTATTTTGTATATGTATGAGTCAGGGGAAGCAAACAGTAATTATAGTTCTGATTCTCAAGAGATTTACTCAAATGGAACCTCATATGTAGAAAATAGGGTGTTAGTCATTACAAAATGTTTTAGATGCTCAGAGTGACCTGGTACATTTTAAATACCTGGAGACTATATTGTAAATGAATCATAAAAGTGAAATAGAGTTCATTTAAGAAGACAAGGAAGTTCAACTGTATTTTGAATAAGTTAATAGCATAGCTTGAAGAAGAGAAGGAAGGGTTTTTTAAGAAGGGTAAGTAAGAGAAATTGAGGTCCAGATGTAGGAATTAGAAAGTTTTAAATAGGAAAATATATTGAAAGCTGAGTGAGTGAGTGTTGAGATCCTACCTACCCAAGACCACCTCCAAAGATAGACCTGGTGATCTACTTTTGAAATGTCTCAGCCTTTGCAAAAATGCAGTATCTGACCTCCTCGAACTTCACAAGGGGGAAAGAGAATCACCATCAGCATCAACAGCCCATGTCTGATTCCTCTGAAGTGGAAGTCAGGCATGTCATCACCTTCCAACCTTCTTACCAATTCTGACACCAAGTGTCCTTTCCATGGCACTCTCTACTTCTCTGCTAGGTATGATAATTCATTGCATTGGCCACACAGAACGCACAGACAATACTCATGATTATGGGATTTATTAAGGAAGTAACAGGCTGCCATTCAGGTTCAGAAATGCTCAGGAAACAGTTCTTCAGTCAGTTCATCTTCCCTTCAGCCATACCCTCATGCATGCCTCTTGGCCTGTCCTCTGCCCCACTGGACAAGGGTTACCAAGTACTTTTTGCTCAGCCACTAACTGCACCTAGGTGTACCCCATGACACCAGCAAGCCTCCTGCCTGAAGGCACTCAGCTTTCTCTCTCTGTGGGCAGGAAGCCCACCACTCTGTCTCATGCCAGTCTCGTAGTTTTGCTGCTGCTGGCTCTGTCGGTCATCTCTTTCAGTCATCTCTGCTAATTATCTCTGCCATCTCTCTGCCAAGGAGGTTGAGTGCAGCAATCTCAGGTCTAAGGATGCACTCCATTCCACTTCCAGCTCTTCTCTTTTGATGGCAATGAGATTCCTGCTTTCTGCCTCTGTTGTTGTAGTTGTTACGTGCCATCGAGTTGGACCTGACTCATAGCGACCGCTCCTTGGGTTGCCGAGGTAGCATCACTACGGAAGTAGATTGCCCCATCTTCCTCAGAAGGAAGATGGGGCAATCTACTTCCATAGTAGGAGGGCTCATTTTAAGCTTAGCAGAATGACAAAACTAACCAATCCCCACATTAGGGTTCTATACACCTTATTTCCATAGTCCCACCCTCACAAGGGTGTTATGTACCTTATTTACATTATTATCAAACTATCCAATCCCCTTGATAGGCCACAAGAACTTCATATTTACATAATTCCACCCAGTCTTCTGGTGGGAGTCACAAAGACCATGGCTGGAAGTGCTATATCAAGTAATTCACTGCACCACAGCCTTGAAAACGCTAAGGAGCAGCTCTTCTCTGCACAGATGAGGTTTTCATGAGTCGTAACTGATTGAATAAAACTGTTGTTGTTATTTGCCATCGAGTCGGCCACGACTCATAGCGACCCCTCCTTGGGTTTCCGAGGCAGTATCACTACGGGAGTAGGATTGCCAACCTTCCTTCCGAGGAGTGGCTGGTGGGTTTGAACCGCCAGCCTTCTGGTTAGCAGTCAAGTGCCATAGGCACTATGCTACCAGAGCTATATCTGACTCTAACTTACCTTTTTACATAATGTTTTGTGGAGGGCAAATAGGAATAAAATGGAACATGTATCAGAAAGAGTCCAACCAGGAAAATAGAAACTGTAGAAACTGTTTGAAATATCTGAGGAAGGAGGAGTATAATAAAGGAAGTAAGTTACACAAGTGATAGAAGATCTAAGAGACAAACAGGAGATGATTAGGCAACCTAGAGATTAACCACAGGTGGAACACACTTCCACCCTTAAATTGGAGGAACAAAGGGACAAAAACCCATGGGCTAGGATCAATCATGTTGTTGTTGTTATGTGCCATCAAGTCGACCCGACTCAATAGCGACCCCTCCTTGGGCATGGGAAGCTGGAATCACAGCAAGCCTGTTCATCAGAGCTGGAGCTAGAAGGAGATGTTTCTGCTGCTGCTAGGGATGATACATGAGGCAGAGAGGCGGGGGGCAAATTCCTTGGCTTTCCCCTGCCTCCTGTTCCCTACCCTCTTTCTTAGATGCAAGAAATAGGGAGTTTGGTTCTCATTATTGGTAGTAGCAAGTTACTGTGGGCTCTTAACAAGTTTTTGTCAATGAATGTTGTTCTGGCTGTCATGTATTACATGGTCTAGAGTAGAAAAGAAAATCAGAGCCAATTGTTATTGGGTCTAGAGAGATTATAAGATGAAGTAAGATATAGATCAATGTTATAATCACTTTTTCAGAATTTTAATGCCGTGTAACTTTAAAGATTGGAAAGAGCCATGCAATGTTAGTAAATTGGTAGTATTTTATATAAGAAGAGACAACTTTAGAAGGTTCTGGAGCATGAGAAACACAACTCCGATTTCTTTAGTCTCTGGGTAATTTGTTAGTTGAGCTCTACCACATGAAGCACAGTGGAAAGGTTGCTTTCTGCTTGCCAGAAATTGATGTTAACAAGGGAGTTGGGTATTCAAAAGTGATTCAGAAAAAATCCTGCTGTGTTTTTGGATAGAGGCCTTTACCTCAAGAGACATGGATTTGACAGCCTCTTCTGGAAAACTGCACTCATAGGCTGGCATTTCATGTCTGACCTTAGGCAAGCAGGCAGAGCGGGAGTCAGAAGGCTGACTGAGTGCCTGTCCATATGCTGCCTGGTTTGAGCCAAATTTCCTGTTCATGAAAATGACTGACAGACCCAATGATCACTCCTTTTTAAGGAAGATCTCTGTTCAGTGCTTCAGATCTAGTAAATGAGTGAAGAGACTCCCCAAGGCATAGTAATTGCCACTGGCCCAAAGAATACAGAAAATACAGAATAAAAGATGGCTTCAAAGTATATTTTCATTTTTGGAAAACCTGCCGTGTTTCTGATGTTCTCTCTCAATATGACTTTCATTTATTTGGAACCTTTTAATGCCTCTGGCAGACAGATCTTTAGCTTCACAGGTAGAGTGAGCTACAGGAAAGAAAAGGTAATACACATATAGGAAGATCAGAGGAAACTGATTACCAGAAGGGCTGGATGCTTCTTTCAGCTTGCCTTCTCTCTGCAAGGCTACTGGAGTGGAAATTTCAGCCCAGTAATCTGGGATCCTTCCTGGATCTGTAAATAAGGTTTATCATAGCTCACTATGAATGTTTCCAGAAAGAGCAGTTATTTGCTCATCAAAGATTTATTAAACATGTTTTATGTGCCCAAAATTTGGCTAGACACTAAAGATACAAATATGAAAAGGCTGAGCACAATTTTCTAAGAACTCATAGGATATAAAACCAAACCAAACTCACTGCCATCCAGCTGATTCCAACTCATAGTTACCTCCATTGTATTTCCAAGGTGGTGAATGTTTATGGAAGCTGATTGTCCCATCTTGCTTCTATGGAGGGCTGGTGGGTTTGAACCACCAATGTCTGGTTAGCAGTCAAATGTGAGGTAGGATGATGTGATGAACAAGGTGTCAGAAAGCTGGGATTCCAGCTGACCCTGGCTGTGCCTTTAACCAGCTGTGTGAACTTGAGTAAGTCATTTCCCCTCTCAGGCTCTCAGTTTCTGTGTCTCTCAAATGGGAATGAGGGTACTGCTGCTGTGCTTTTGTAAGGAGTGGTTGTTGAGAATACAAAGAGATGATGTCTGGCAAAGAATCATAAGGAAAAAAAATACTGAGCAAATGAAAGGAGTCTTAATCACTCTAACATCAAAATACTAAGACCTTTTCTTCTGCCAGTATCACCCTCTGAAATTCTCAAAACCAAGTACTGTATTTTGCTTAATTCTCTGACTGGGAAAGCATGATCCTTTAACTGGGAATGAAGAAAAATAAGAGTCAATATGTTTTAGTGATTACTAGTATTTAACAAATAACTTCTCTATGCCAGACCATAGTAATTTATTTATGTGATATTAATTAATTCCAGTGTAGTGGGAATTCTTATCCTTATTTTACAGATGAAAAAAATAGGCTCAAATAAATTAAGGGACTTGTCAAAGGTCACACTACTTCTAAATAACTAAGTTGGTATTTGAACTTAAGTTGGCTTAATGCAAACAGTCAGGGTGCTATTCCCATATACTTTATGCAAATGGACCCCTAGAGAATGTGTTTGTGCAGAACTGGAGCTTCCTTGTTTGTGATACAGGTGTCCCTTCAGCAAATATGATCTGAGACATATTGTGTATATTGTGTGATAAGACCTAGAACTCTTGCATATTAGTGGTGAGGCAGAGAAATTTAAAACTTGATTTCTAGACCAAAACCCAAACACACTGCCATCGACTCCATTTCAACTCATAGTGAACCTGTAGGACAGAGTAGAATTGGCCCATAGGCTTTCCATGGCTATAAATCTTAACAGAGGGAGACTGCCTCATCTTCCTCTGGTGGAACAATTAGTGAGTTTGAACTACAGACCTTTTGGTTAGCAACCACATGTCTTAATCACTGCACCACCACAGCTCCTTAAGTTTCCAGACAGTGAACAAGAAAATGGTATAAAGGAAGTTAAGACACTGGCAGCACAGACTGTGCTGGGGAGGAGGGGGTAGCAAACTGGATGCATATGAACACACTAGCTGAGACCCAGAGTAAAATTAATGCTTGAGTTTAGGGAAAGGTCAAAAAGAGTGCTGTTGTTGTTAGGTGCCACTGAGTTGTCTCTGACTCATAGCAACCTTACTTACAACAGAACAAAACACTTCCCTGTCCTGTGTCAGTCTCAGAATCCCTGCTATACCTGAGCCCATTGTTGTAGCCATGCATCAATCCACCTCATTGGGGGCCTTCCCCTTTTCCATTAACCCTTCACTTTATCAAGCATGATATCATTCTCCAGAGAATGGTCTCTTCTGACAACATGACCAAAGTAGGTGAGACAAAGTCTGACCATTCTCACCTTCAAGGAGCATCCTGGCTGCATTTCCTCCAGGATAGATTTGTTAGTATTTAGCAATCCATGGTACTCTCAATATTCTTCTCCAACACCACAACTTGAAAACATCAACTCTTCTTCAGTCTTCCTTATTCATTGTCCACCTCTCACATGCATATGAGGTGATTGAAAATACCATGACTTGGGTAAGGCACACTTTAGTCTTCAAAGAGACATTTTTACTCTTGAAAGAGGTCTCTTGCTGCCAGTTTGCCTAGTGCTGTACATTATCTGATGTCTTGACTGCTGCTTTCATTGATGTTGATTGTTATTGTTGTTGTTATGTGCCATTGAGTCAGACCCGACTCATAGCGACCCCTCCTTGGGTTTCCGAGGCAGTATCACTATGGAAGTAGATTGCCCCATCTTCCTTCTGAGGAGTGGCTGGTGGGTTTGAACCGCCAGCCTTCTGGTTAGCAGTCAAGTGCCTTAGCTACTATGCTATCAGAGCTCCAAAAGAGATGACCCAGCTACCTGGCGGGGAGCGACCAGTGGGTATGAACCGCCAGCCATGGGTGTGGCAGCTGACTGCCCGAGGCCCTGAGGCCATCCCCAGGGGCTGATGTTGATTGTAGAACCAAGTAATATAAAGTGCTTGACAACTTTAATCTTTTCTCCATTTATCATGATGCTGCTTATTGGTACAGTTGTAAAGATTTTTGTTTTCTTTATATTGAGGTGTAATCCACATTGTACACTGTGGTCTTCAATCTTCAACAGTAAGTGCTTCAAGTCATCGTTAATTTTAGCAAGCAAAGTTGTGTTGTCTATGTATCACAGGTTGTTAATGAGCCTTCCTTCAATCCTGATGCCACATTCTTCTTCGTATAGTCCAGTTTCTTGGATTATTTGCTCATCACACAGATTGAATAAGTATACTGAAAAGATACAACCCTGATACTCTCTTCCTGATTTTAAACCATGCAGTAGCTCCTTGTTCTGTTTGAATGACAGCCTCCTGGTCTATGTACATGTTCCTCATGAGCACGATTAAGTATTCTGGAATTCCCATTCTTCTCAATATTATCCATAATTTTTTTATGATCCACACAATTGAATGCTTTTGCATAGTCAATAAAACACAAGTAAACATCTTTCTAGTATTTTTTGCTTTCAGCCAAGATCCATCTGACATCAGCTATGATATCCCTTGTTCAAAGTCCTCTTCTGAATCCAGCTTGCATTTCTGGAAATTCTCTGTCAATATACTGCTGCAACTATTTTTTAATTATCTTCAGTAAGATTTTACTTGTGTGTGATATTGTTGATATTGTTGAATGATTTTCACATTCTGTGGGATCACTTTTCTTTGGAGTGGGTACAAATATGAATCCCTTCCAGTCAGTTGGCCAGGTAGCTATCTTCCAAATCTCTTGGCATAGCCAGGTGAGTGTCTCCAGTGGGGCATCCATTTGTTGAATCATCTCAATGGGTATTCTGTCAAAGCCTGAAACCTGATTTCACCAATTCCTTCAGTGTAGCTTTGACTTCTCCCTTCAAAAAGAATACACATGTGAAATGTCACAGAAGAGGTATCTCCTGCTCCTCAGATTGTCACATCATATCTGCCAATCATTTTTTGAGTCCTTGATATTTTAGTCAAAGTAGAAAATAAATACACATTGTATCTAGTTTGTGCTTGATTAAATATCTGAGTTGCAATAAAACCATAGTTTCCAAAACACTTTTTATTCATGAGACACTGTTAACATGAAACAAATTGCTTGTTGTTAGGTGCTATTGAGTCACTTTTGATTCAAAATGACTCTGCACAACAGAACAAAACACTGTCTAGTCCTGTGCCGTCCTCAAAATATTCTGTGTTTTAACTCATTATTTCAGCTACTGTGACAATCCATCTCATTGACGGTCTTCCTCTTTTCCTCCAAACCTATATTTTATTAAGAATAATGTCCTCCAAAGACTGGTCCCTCCTGATAACATGTCCAAAATATGTGAGATGGAGTCTCACCATATTTCCTTCTAAAGAGCATTCTGGCTGTACTTCCTCCAAGACAGATGTCTTCACTCTCCTGGCAGTCCGTAGTATGTTCATATTCTTTGGCAACACCATAATTCAAATGCATCAGTTCTTCTTTGGTCTTCCTAATTCATTGTCCAGATTTTGCATGTATATGAGGTGATTGAAAGTACCATGGCAGGGGTCAGGTGCACCTTAGTCAACAAGGTGATATCTTTGCTTTTTAACACTTTAAAAAGGTCTTTTGCAGCAGATTTTCCCAATGCATCATTTTGTTTGATCTCTTGACTGCTGCTTCCATGGACATTAATTATGGATAAATAAAATGAAATCCTTAACAACTTCAATGTTTTCTTCATTTGTCCTGATATTATTTATTGGTCTCTTTGTGAGTATTTTTGTTTTCTTTATGTTGAGGTGTAATCCATACCGAAGGCTCCAGTCTTTGATATTCATCAGTAAATGCTTCAAATCCTCTTTGCTTTCAGCAAGCAAGGTTGTGCCATTTGTGTATTGTTAATGAGTTTTCCTCCAATCCTGATGCCACATTCTTCTTCAAATAGTCCAGCTTCTTGGATTATTTGCTCAGCATACATATTTAATAAATATGGTAAAAGGATACAACCCTGTTGCACATCTTTCCTGATTTTAAACCACACAGTACTCTTTGTTTGATATGAACGACTTCCTCTTGGTCTATGTACAGGTTCCACATGAGCACAATTAAATGTTCTGGAGTTCCCATTCTTTGCAGTGTTATCCGTAATTTGTTATGATCCACACAGTTGAATGCTTTTGCATAGTCAATCAGACACAGGTAAACGTCTTTCTGGTATTCTTTGCTTTCAGCCAAGATCCATTTTACAGCAGCAATGTTATCCCTCATTCCACATTATCTTTTGAATCTGGACTGAATTTCTATAACCATTTTTGAATTATCTTCAGCAAAATTTTACTTGTGTGTGATATTAATGATATTGTTTGGTAACATGGATACTATTGGATCACCTTTTTTGGAATGGACACAAATATGGATCTCTTCCAAATTTTGAAGCTGCTACTAAATTTCTTGACCTAAATGAATGAGCTCTTTCAGAGTTGCATCCTGTTATTGAAATATCTTAATTGGTATTCCATCAATTCCTAGAGAATTGTTTTTTGTCAATGACTTCTGTAGAATTTGGAGTTTTAACTTCAGTACTATTGGTTCTTGATTATATGCTGCCTTCTGAAATGGTTGAAAAAGCAAATTGCTATTGGGCTCAAAAGCAGTGTTCCTGGAGGTTAAATCAGATGCCTTCCATTTCTATTTGAAAGTTGCATATTTGAGATGCTTTTTCCTGGTTTTGTTGGTATAGATATTTCTGAAACTTGCCTCTAAAAATAAGTCAACATGTATAGCTGGGGCACTTTATCCTGTGGAAAAGAAAGTCAAGAGTTTACTTGTTCACATTAAGGGCCTTCTCTTTTTCTTCTAGATTCACCAGTAGGACATTGTGGAGCTTGGCTTCACAAAGAAATTGTTTCTCAGAACCCTTCCTCCCTCCACTCTGGCTTAATTGGTGCTCTCAATGCACCTGCCACTAATGGCAGGGTGCTGCAACTTCAGCTTCCTACCAGCTGCACGTGCTCATCTGAGAGTCCTAAAACCCTTCAGTGGTTGGATCTTTTGGAGGTTGATGAACTTTTTGTAGAAAGCTATTAGTTAATCCCCGCACCCTGGCTACTTTTATTTCCAGCACCTTTTATGGCAAGTGCAGTCCTTCCCTCTAAAAACTTACAGTACTTTGCTTTGTGATTCTTGAGTTAGTCAAACATTTGGCCCATATTTCTTAATCTTTTTACCAGTGCTTATCTCTAGAGCAGTAAAGAATTTATAGGTGCACATGGACAAATTTGGAATATAATGGCAGAGGCTCCTGAATCTCACAGGTATAAGAGAGTAAATCAGAGAATTGAGACAGCCCTAAGAAAACCATATAGACTCTGAAATTCTCTTAAATCCTCCTGATTGATCATAACACTGAAGTGAATTTTACACTTGATTCCTTAACAGGGCTTTTACCTCTTTCTGCTCAAATACCACACTCCACTTCGTGAACTCCTCTCAGTTCCTTGCACTTACAAAGCAATTTCCTCTGCCAGGAATATTCTTATCTCCCTTCCTTTAGGAGGACTACTTACTCATCCTTCATATCTCAGCTTCAATGTTACTCAGAAACTTTATCTCCAGTTCCCAGCTATAACTCTGCAGTAGATGTTTATCTCTGCATTGTGATGAAGAAGAAACTGAGGGTCAGAAAGTTGACATTGATTATTTGAAATCAAACCAGTGGCAGATCTGGTATTGGAATTCATAGTGATAGGATTCTAAAGCCCATACTTCCTTCTGTCTATATCTGTGACCTATTAGGAGGATATGAGGTCAGAGCAATGGACCAACAAGCTGCCCAACTTCAGTCTCACTGAATTACAGAGTAAGGGTTCCCTAGAGTCTTCTGATTACCATTAGATTAACATTAGATTGGTGCCAAGCCTGAGTTGAACAGACTGCGGGGGGGGAGTCAGCTCCAACTCATAGCAACCCCTCCTTGGGTTTCCAAGGTGGTATCACTACAGAAATAGATTGCCCAATCTTCCTTCTGAGGAGTGGCT
>NW_006921741.1:3699073-3728591 GCF_000298275.1 Orycteropus afer afer | reverse complement strand
TTGAACTGCCAGCCTTCTGTTTAGCAGTCAAATGTCTTAGGCAATGATCTCAAATCCTCTGCCATGTGGATTAATGGGCTTTCAAGACAGAGAAGTGGGCATAGTCCTCTGATGATGACTCTGGCTTTAGTCAGCAACCATGTAGAAAGGTTAGTACTGACCACAGGAAGCAAGCCTTGGAGCAGCACCAAGCTTCTCCTTTCTCCAGGGCATTTCTCCTGGACCCTTTTCTTAGCAGCTATTACACAAGGCTCCTATTGAAGGAAAATCAAAACACTCCTTGCATTTGTGTTTTGTGTGACAGTATTCAAAACCTTTTACACAGTGGCTTTATTTCACCCTCACAACAGCTCTCTGAAGCCAGCAGATCCGGGTACTATTATTCTCATTGTTCCTACAGCTTTCAAACAGAGTCACCTAGAGGTTACGTGATTTACTCAGCATCACATAGCCAGTAAGTGACTGAGCCTGGACTGGAACTCTAGTCTCCTGATTTATGCTTTGGTGCATTCTTCATTGCATCAAACTGTCTCACCAGCGGTACTGCAGTGACCTTCCTCTGACTGGTGCCTGATAAGAGGACAGTATCTCAGCAGCATGACTTTATCAGCCTTCCCTGAACAGGCTACATTTATAGACACTACACTAGCTCCCACAACTGAATTTTAGCCTGTCCCTGTCTTGACTAAACTCTAGAGCTATATTGCTGGGCTTCAGTTCCCAACTTCTCTGCTCACTGGCCTAGGATCTTGGATATGTTCCTTGACTTCTTAGTGCCTCTGTTTCATTTCAGTAATATAACAGTAAGAATAATAATACCACATAATACTATAGTGAGCATTAAATAAGTTATGTTTTATATACTAAAACTAAACTCACTGCCAGGAGCTCTGGTAGTATAGTGCCTAAAGCACTTGACTGCTAACCAGAAGGCTGGTGGTTCAAACCCAACAGCCACTTGTCAGAAGGAAGGTTGGGCAATCTACTTCCATAATGATACTGCCTTGGAAACCCAAGGAAGGGTCCTTATGAGTCAGGTCTGACTTGACGACACCCAACAACAACAACAACAACAACAAAACTCACTGCCATCAAGTCGGATCCGATTCATAGTGACGTCACTTTGGGTTTCTGAGGCAGTATCACTACGGAAGTAAATTGCCCAACCTTCTTTCTGAGGAGTGACTGTTGGGTCTGAACTGCCAATCTTGAGGTTAGCAGTCAAATACCTTAGGCACTATGCCACCAGTACTCCTGTGTTTTGTATAGAATATATATATATATATACACACACACACACACACACACATATATATATATGTAAAATAGAATTTTTAAAAAGCAGTCGTAGCTTCCTAATTTTGTGCCTGTCTCACTTTAAACATAGCACAATTACCGGGCTCATCCTACATCATTGCCATTTACATGCTCTCTTGGTCATGGATTTAATGATGACTCCCATGTACACCATGACATATAGTGCATTTCTGACATCTTCAGATTTCTATGATATTGTAAAATGTTAATAGTGCAAGACACTTGCCAGGCTGACAGCCCCAATTTCTCTCTGTTAATCAAATCCATTGTTCCCACTACTTCTTCCTTCTGTGATGGAAAACTGCCCTTTGTAGGGCTACTTTATAATAGTAATACTTCTGAAATGCTTAGGAACAATGCTAGACCTAAAGACCAGAAAGGGAAAGAGGAATCCTCTTTTGTATTTTTTTTTTTAATGAAAGTCTGCTTTTCTCTGCATGACAAGTGAGCAGCAAGAATCACTGAGTCTGAATCCCAGCAGGGGCATGTCTTTAATTGCCCCCAAGTAGCCAGGAGTCCAGACAGTAAAGTAAAGTGATTACTGACTGCAGATGGATTGTCTCATCTGTAGATTCCCACCTGCTGAGATCCAAGGCATTAATTGAAAGCATTTAAAGGTGATCGTTGGAAGAGCCAGTATCTCCTTTTTGCTATGTTCTAAAGTTTTATTCTGCCATTAAGAAACATAGGAACTACTCACTGTAAGCATAAAACTGCATGTTCAAATACTCAAACCAGTACCCCTCTTCCCTAAAATATACCTTTGTATATACTACATTTTGAAATTACAAACCAACAGTGTGGCAAGCAGCTAGGTAGATCTGACTTAGTAGCTCTGTGGCCTTCTTCAAATCACCTAACCTTTCTCAGCTTTAGGTTCTTCTTTTTGTAAAATTTCTACTTCTTGGTGTTGCTGAGAAATAAAAATGAAATAAGGTAAATTACCTAGCTCAGAAATGGGCACATATCCTGTCATACCCCATTGTTCTTAACCATCTCAGGGGAAGAAAGGATGTGGGGGGAGTGGATCATTTGAAGGGTCTTCAGTATAGTCAGTCATTGTTTCCAATATAATTATTGAAAACATTTCTCAAATTGGCTTTTATATTTAAAAAAAATGAAGTTCAGGCTACTATATAAAGTAAGTCAAAAAGAAATGAACTTAGTCCAAAGAAGTGATATAAGCTGAGATGCAGTGTGTTGGTAGTAGATATTTATAGATCCCATTGACCATGGTATTCTAGAATTCTGACTACTGCCCAGAACACAGTAGATGCTTTATAGATGTTTGTTTAATAAATCAATGAATGGTGTATAGTTATAATGACTCAAGACATTGATTGGGAACATTAATTAATGGCAATTAATGGTAACAGAAGGGGAAACACCTCCTTTCTTCTGTGTACTCAAGTTTGGTCCTGTCATTAAAAATTCACAGACTGAGGATCTATATTTACAGCCACTAGAAAACAGCTGACCTGGAAAGAGAACAGAGTTTGCAAGTATGGTGCTATCCATCAATTCCTTTCATGCTCACAATAGCAGTATAAACGGCATGGTATTTTCCTCCAGTTTATGCAGTGGTTAATTTTATTCAGCATCACAGCTAGGAAGTATCCAAACATGCCTGCTTCCAAAGCCAATGCTTATTTCCCCATATCAGATTAGTGAAATATTTAGGAAAGGTTTTAACCGAAGGGATGGTAACTTTTCAGCTTCCCAACTGAAATTACTTCCTATATTCCAAAATCAATTTGAATAATAAGAGAGTATTCTTTCAGAAAAAAAAAAAAAAAAAAAACCACTTTAGGGACAGTTAGATTCAACTTGGAAATATAGTAGATGGTGAGGAGGCAGTATTGATTAGTTTAAGGGGTAATGATTGGCTTCGAAAGAAATGATCGTTGTGTTTATACTAATAGTGGGATAGGTAAATTGCCATAGTACTTTCATGGTTTAGAGTTTGTTGACAAGAGGCAGAGTTATTACAGGGTTAAACGGACGCCTAGGATTGGTGGAAACAGTTTTGTGTATCATTGAGGCATTCTGTAGAAGAAGTATGGTGGGGTGGAAAAGAAAGCTTAGCCATAACTTTAACAAAGGCTATGACTGTATGTTGGGACAGAAAGACTTGGGGACACACTGAAAGATGTTCCTGACATATAGAAAAAATAAGTGTTGGAATTTTTTTTTTCCCAAGTAAGATTACTTATTTGAAAAGCTGATGATGCCATACCTTTGTTGAATTTTATTGGATAAGCAAGCTATGTCCATGTATAGCACCATCTGTTGGCTCAGTAAGACAGCTAAATTTTAAGTTTCATTAAGGCAGAAAACTATGACTAGCATATACTGTTTTATATATGTACTAAATAATGTTTAAATGAATACATATCCCTGAATCCATGAGTTCTGCATCCAAAGAGTGTAGGTCAAATATTAGCTCTACAACTTTCTATGTTTAAACTCAGGTTCATTGAAAAATAAGGACCATAATTGTACTACTTCATAGACTTTGTGAGATTAAATCTTTAATACACATGAAGCATTTAGAACAGGACCTGATACATAGTAAGCTCTATAAGAAACACTTTCAAGACATGCTTACTGGAAAGATTTGTTGTTCAAGTTCACCAAGAGAAGCCCCAGAAGAAAATCCTGGCAGTCTACTTCTGAATAGCAACCGCTGAAAATCCTGTGGAGCATAGATCTGCTCTGACACGCATTAGGAAGCCATGAGATGGAATCAACTCTACAGCAACAAGTTTTTATTATTATTATAAGTAACATTCTTCTTTCTTCTTCCTTTATTTTCAAATCCTCTGTCATTGATCAAAACTCTGGGGATTCTCCTTGAGGTAACCTCCTTCACATGAATATCCACAGCCTTTCTTGTCCACGTCTTTCTTTCCTGATTTCTTCTTGCCATTTACCTCAGGAAAACCTGTTTATCTTTCTGTTCCATTTTAGAATCTAAAACATTGATAAAGACAAAATTTTCCAAACTTCCTTGGAGAAAACCACTTGGAATCAGTCATCAACCTCCTCAGTCCTCAGAAATGTCAGATATTCACATAAGAATTTTGGCATCTCCATTGGCCTCTGCAGATGCTGCTCATTACCTCTTCTTTCCTTCAGCATCAATACTAGAAACAAGAAGTTATTCAATTGTACTGTGGGTTTTATTTCATTTTATTTAGTTACTGTTATTGGAGTCAATGCTTTATATTATTTTTCCATTGCAAATATAAGTGTTTAACTTACTTTAGTTGAATAAAGGTGACACCATGGTTAAAACATTGGGCTGCTAATCAAAAGATTGATGGTTCAAACCTAGTCTATGACAATGGGTTGGTTTTGGTATGTATACAGTGAAAAAACTATATAGAGTTTTATAAAAATCCTTTGCTCATAAATGTGCTGTGGCGCAAATGCTCCATATTGGAGTCAGTTGTTTATGATAGATTCTTGTAGAAATGTTACAAAGTTTCAGGCTAGCCCACAGGTATATATTCAACTCAAACCAAAACCAAACTCACTGCCATTGAGTCCATTACAGCTCATGGAAACCTTATAGAACAGAATAGAATTACCCTATAGGGTTTCCAAGGCTATAAATCTTTACCAAAACAGAGTACCTCACCTTTTTCTTGTAGACTGGTTGATGTGTTCAAACCACTGATCATTCAGTTGGCAGCCAAATGCTTTAACCACACCACCACCAGAGCTCCTTATATACTATACTATACATACAATAATTTCTTACATGTAGATAAGCACTTTATATAGCTACATTATCTTGTTTAGCACTCCAAATATGCTTATGCAATATGGATTGTGATTTCTATATTCCAAATTAAAAACATGAGACTCAGAAATTTAAGTAACTCACCTAAGTCACATGGCTAGCCAGCCAAAGAAGTGACTATATCTCATTTCTGTTCGTGTTTAAAAATCTTTTCACTACGCTACCTCCTTCACACACAAATGCTACCCCCTTTACTATTAAATAGCTCCCACTGTTAAATCAAAATATAGCTGTATATTTACAAATGAAAAGCTGACTGACTGACTATTGAGTGATAATGATGATGATGATGATGTTGTTGTTGTTAGGTGCCATCAAGTCAATTCCAACTCATAGCAACTCTGTGTACAAAATTGCAAAACACTGCCCGGCGCTGTGCCACCCGCACAATCATTGCTATACTTGAGCCCACTGCTGCAGCCACTGTCAATCCATCTCATTGAGGATCTTCCCCTTTTCCACTGACCCTCTACTTTACCAAGCATATTATCCTTGTCCAGGAACTGGCCCCTTCTGACAACACGACTAAAGTACGTGAGACAAAGTCTAGCCATTGTTGCTTTTAAGGAGCATTCGGACTATACTTCCTCCAAGACGTATTCTTCTAGCAGTCCATGTGCATCCAATATTCTTCACCAATACCACAATTCAAAGACATCCATTCTTCTGCAATCTTCCTTATTCATTGTCTGATTATCATGTGCATATGAGGCTACTGAAAATACCATGGCTTGGATCAGATGCACCTTTTCTTCTAAAGGACATCTTTGCTGTTTAATATTTTCAAGAGGCCTTTTGCAACACATTTACCCAATACAATACATTGTTTGATCTATTGACTGCTTCTTCCATGAATATTGATTGTGGATCCAAGTAAAATGAAATCTTTGAAAATTGCATTATTTTATCCATTTACCATGATGTTGTTTATTGGTCCAGTTGTGAAGATTTTTGTTTTCTTTATGTTGAGGTGTAATCCATACTGAAGGCTGTAGTCTTTGATCTCTATCATTAAGTGTTTTCAGACAGAGTAAGGAGAAGGGCATGCCCAGGTCCACTTCTGAAAAAAATGGCCACCAAAACCTTATGAACAACAGGGAAACATTGTCTGATATAGTATGAGAAGATGAGTCTTTCAGGTTGGAAGTCTTTCAAAATACAACTAAGGAAGAGTACCTCCTCAAAATAGAGTTTGTTTTTAAATAGAGTTTTCAGAGGAGGCATACATATTCAGGAACCTACCTCCTACTAGTATGAGTGGATATGCCCAAATTCTGTTTGCACATGACCTTTGACAGTTAACTTCACTTATTTGGGATCCTTGTACCAACAGCCATAACCCAGGACCCAGTAACTCAATTATCCTCCATGAGAAAGGTAAGAGGTAGGACAATTGGCCAGGACTGTTGGACAAACAAAAGGAGGATAAAATATTGTCACTTTTATTGTAAGTTACCTAAATCAGGGAGTAAGTAGGTTCTACAAGTAAAATTGGGCAGTGTCACTCAGCTGGTACTATGGGAACCAGAAATACATTCAGAACTTTTTTTTTTTTTAATCCTTTAACTACAGGAAACAAAGGAGCAACCATGGTTTATGGGTTCTAGCAAGTTGCCTGGGCTTTCCCGGGATATTTGGGGTTTTAGCCTGAATTCCATTTGGCAATAAGAACTTGTCTTTTTCTAAGAGATTTTGAAGCCCCTAGGAAAGGTATTTGGCATGAGTAGCCTTCCCAGAGCCTCTGACATTATTCCCTATATGTAATAACACCTCTGTAGGAGACAAACTCTGCTTGTTAGAGTCACTGTTATAGGTATATCTTCTCTTTCCTAGTTGAATGCAGGCTTTGTCCCAAGAGGCTTATTTTCATGACTAGTTTAATTAAGGCAGTTGAATCCAGGTGGTGTTTTCTGAGATAGTTGCCATAATACTGGAAGTCTTTTGAGAATCTATATATGCATTGATGTGTCTATGTATTTGCATATACATATATTCATATTTATAGCTATTCAGGTATATATACATAAATACAGGGTCTCATGTGTGTGTATCATAATTCAGGGCGACTTAGCCACCAGGCATGTTGCACCCCAGCCTCATAACCAGCAAAGAGAAGAGGAATGAGGCCATGGTATCAGAGACTAAGCAAGTTATAGGGCTGGTTCCCAAGGAGGGAGGTCAGCAGCCCAACTAGCAGTATCCAAACTTGACTTTGTAACCTAGATGTATAGTCTAAGAGGTGGTGCTTAGCCAAGAATTCCAAGGGCTCTGGTAGCATAGTGCCTAAGGCACTTGACTGCTAACCAGAAGGCTAGCAGTTCAAACCCACCAGCCACTCCTTGGAAGGAAGATGGGGCAATCTACTTCCTTAGTGATACTGCC
Source organism: Orycteropus afer afer (assembly GCF_000298275.1). Taxonomy (NCBI): domain Eukaryota; kingdom Metazoa; phylum Chordata; class Mammalia; order Tubulidentata; family Orycteropodidae; genus Orycteropus; species Orycteropus afer. The sequence goes on along the minus strand of NW_006921741.1, from coordinate 3,721,084 downwards.
TCAGAAACCCAAGGAGGGGTGGCTATGAGTCGGGGCTGACTCGACGGCACATAACAGCAACAACAACAACTAATATTGAAATCTAGATAATTAGTCTATTAAGAGTAGGAACTCAGGCAGGTACTGAAAATCTAAACAATGAGATCAAGATGCTGGACAGCAGGGTCTGCAGGGTTGGAACTCTGAGAACCAGTAGGCCACGTTTATATCAGATCTTCAGTCCTAGCTTTGTGCAAATGAGGCAACAAAACCAGCAGGCCAGATGTTGCATACTGTGTTTATATTGTTGTTGTTGTTGTTATTTGCCGTCGAGTCGGCCCTGACTCATAGCGACCCCTCCTTGGGTTTCCGAGGCAGTATCACTACGGAAGTAGGATTGCCCAACCTTCCTTCCGAGGAGTGGCTGGTGGGTTTGAACCGCCAACCTTCTGGTTAGCAGTCAAGTGCTTTAGCCACTATGCTACCAGAGCTCCTATATAACAACAAAGTGTTTATATAGTAGGAGTTAAAGGTAAGTTTCCATTGCAGGAGTATTCATCAATTCAGGAGTTTTTGCAGAATACAAAATATGTAAAAGTATAAATAATTTCAATAAACTGGTCAGGTTTAGACCATTAATATTTGGATGAGTTGCTCAGAATTGGTACAGGAGCTAGGTGAGGTGAAATCTGAAGTTACAACATTGGAGATTACAAATGAGTCCATGAAAGGAAGATAAAACAGACATATACATGTACAGAAACACATATAAGTATATGCATATTTATCAGAACATAATCATGTATTACAGTTACGTAACTTAACCCATGGCTGACATTTGTCCTTATAGTCAAATGCTGAGAGGACATCAGTGAGGATTTGCAAATGAATTTTTGTTATTCTTAATGATTCTTCCTCAACTCACTCAGGGTCATATAGCAGGTCACAGTGGTCAACAGGAGCAATCATACTTGAACTCCACTTGTGTTTTATGTAAAATATTATCAAATGATATCTACATTTAAAGTTTATTAAGATACCTGGAGGGAGAGAGTAGTTGGACCTGTGGGCTCAGAACCACGATAGCAAGGGATAGTAAGTTCAGTTGGTAAACTATAATACACAAAAACATTGTTCTTGATCCTACTTTGGTGAGTAGCAACTGAGGTCTTAAAAGCTTCAAGTGGCCATCTAGATGCAATGATGGGTCTCTCCTTGTCCAGAACAAAGAAGAATGAAGAAAACCAAAGAGGCAGAGAAACAATTAGTCCAAGGGACTGGTAGACCATGCGATCCTTAGCCTATATGACCATGAAACCAGAAGAACTAGATGGTGCCTGGCCACCACTGTTAGCCAATTGGAGTGGCAGGAGATCATGGACAGAGTGAGAGAACAATGTGTAACAAAACTCAAAATCATGAAAAAGACCAGTTTTGTTGGTCTGATAGAGCCTGGTGAGACCCCTGAGCCTACGGCCGCTAGCTACCCTTCAGGTCTGAAATTGAATTTACTTCTCTGGCTTCCAGTCAAACAATAGACAGACATATGGGGTGAACAGTTACATCAGGTAGATATACTACTTGGAGCAATCAATCATGGGAGAACAGAAGGGCAGTGTATGCACAGGGAGACAGCTTGGGGGGCAGGAGTGCAGGGGAAGGAAGGACACAGGGAAGCACTAACTACAGGGAGGAAGTGGGAGGAGAGCTGTTACATTTTGGGGAATTGTAGTTAATGTCATAAGACAAAGGAAGTGTGTATGAACTGCTGTATGGAAAATGAATTTGCTCTGTAAACTTTCACTCAAATCACAATAAAAATTAAGGGAAAACATGTTTAAGAAGAAGATGAAGTTTGAATAGAAAACTGAAGCAAAGTATGGGACTGCAGTTAACAGGACAGAGAATCACCATTTAAAGGGCAGGGCAAACTGCTATAGTGCCTGTTATTTTGTAAGACTCATTAAATGTTTGTTGAATGAATTATACTCTGTTCATCTGTGTAAGATCATATTCATTATAAGTAGTCCTAGAGCTCTGGTAGCATAGTGGCTAAGACACTTGCCTGCTAACCAGACGGCTGGCGGTTCAAACCCACCAGCCACTCCTCGGAAGGAAGGTTGGGCAATCCTACTTCCGTAGTGATACTGCCTCGGAAACCCAAGGAGGGGTTGCTATGAGTCGGGGCCGACTCGACGGCAAATAACAACAACAGAGGCAAAATATCTTCTGGTGCTTTATTTAAGTTGAGCTTTTAAATCAAGTGGAATTATTACCAACTAGAAAGCAACATGAGGTCACGCATATTTTTCCTAGTATAATTTGTTTTCGAATGTAAGTAACATCTGAACAAAAAGTTCAGTCTACATGAAAAAGAAAAACATTCGGAAGGATGTTTTTGACTTTCAGTCTGGAAAACTTTGCTTAGGTGTTATCCCCGGAGCATGTATGTGGTATAGCCTGTAGTTTCTTGTTGACCTACTGCCCCATTGGCAGGAAAAGCACTGATGATTCAGGGTCTGGGCCAAAGGCCAACCTTAATTAACTCTGTTGAGTAAATGAAAGCTGTTACCATGTTCCTCAGAACAAAACAAACCAAGATTTGTGTTTGGTGTCCTGGGGTTGATGGAGCCCTGGTTTCAGAAAATAAGTTGCAGGTATCAGGAGTTTTGGTGATTGACAGGTGTAGAATAATAGGCAAGGAACTCACCATAAATTATCTCTATAATATCTTGTACATGGGAAAGTTAGTTAAACATATACATTTAGTTTGAAACATACTTTATTCAGTAATTTTTCTGATCTCTGTTAAAATCTTCAAGGAACTCTTCAAGGAGGTAGCTATGAGTCGGAATCGACTCAATGGCAGTGAGTTTGGTTTTGGGTTTCTTGGTCAAAATCTTCCAATTCTTATCTCAATTCCAATTGTTTCTGTTTCAGTCTTTGTTACTTTAGTGGGATATTTCAGACACTAAACCTAGAAAATTTATATATTTTGGAATTTTCTCTTTGTAGGTTTAAGGTTATTATTATTATTATTATTGTTTATTTTTAAAATTTTCCAAAGAAACAGATAATAATAACACAACTCATTGAGCATGTGTCATATGATAGGCACTTATTTACTCAGGTCTGGCTCCAAAGTCTATAAACAAACCAAACAAAGTCACTGCCATCAAATCAGATCCAACTCATAGGGACCCCTCCTTGGGTTTCCAAGGCAGTATGGCTATGGAAGTAGATTGCCCAACCTTCCTTCTGAGGAGTGGCTGGTGGGTTTGAACCACCAGCCTTCTGGTTAGCAGTTAAATGCCTTAGGCACTACGCCACCAGAGCTCCCTACTCTTTCTTAATCTACATCATGTGACCTCTCTAAATTACTTGGGACTAGATATAAACCCAAATAATACCAACAACCAAACTCACTGTCATTGAGTTGGATCTGACTCATAGCAACCCCTCCTTGGGTTTCTGAGGCAGCATCTCTACAGAAGTAGATTGCCCAATATTCCTTCTGAGGAGTGGCTGGTGGGTTTGAACCACCAGCCTTCTGCTTAACAGTCAAATGTCTTACACATGATGCTATTTCTTAAGGAAAATAAGAAGGAGGCAACTCTGTGATTGCCTGGTCTTTTTTTCATCTCTCTTCTGCAATCTTAGTCTCTGCTTTTCATCTCAAAGGTAATGTCATAGTCATAAATGGCTGCAGAAACCCCAGCTATAAGATCTGCATTATAGAAAAAAAAAAACCAAACTCACTGCCGATGAGTCTAGATCTGACTCATAGCGACCCCTCCTTGGGTTTCCGAGGCGGTATGGTTATGGAAGTAGATTGCCCAACCTTCCTTCTGAGGAGTGGCTGGTGGGTTTGAACCACCAGCCTTCTGGTTAGCAGTCAAATGCCTTAGGCACTATGCCACTAGAGCTCCCTGCATTAAAGTAAGTAGGGAACAAAGGAAGGCAAAGGGGTAATTCAGGTGCCTGTCTCCCCTTTAAGGAGCTTTTCTGGAAGTACTACCCATCAATTTTCACTCATATATATTATTTCTTATTCATATCTCTTAGAAGTTCAACAAATGAATGAATAAATAGATGGATGGAAATTAACAAGTATGGGGACTTACACTTGTGCTGAGTTCTAAGCATAATTAGACACTTTCTCTATTGAAATATCTCAGATTTGTTGACTTTTCATGTATTTTTTCTGCCAGATGTGCCTGTCTCTCTTTTTACCTCTGACACTTAACATGTGTTATTCCCTCTACTTGGAATATGCTTGCGTGTACCCTTCCTTCTCAAAACATTGATATGTCATCTGCCTCATTCCAAGTCATCATGTAGGCTTTGGCTTAGTCAGTTCTATCTCTGAGAAACCTTTTCTAATCTTCTGAATGCTAAAATTTTATTATGCACCTCTTTTGGGCTAACATACCATTTAACCCTAGCAAAACAGTTTCCAAACTACATCCGTTACGTGTTTGCTATGAGCTGCTTAAGGCAAGGACTTGTTTGTTCACCATTATATCATCAACACTTAGAACTATGTTTAGAATATAATTGTTGCATAATAAATGTTTGCAGAAAGAATGACAGATGTTCAGATGTGGTTCTAGATGATTAATAAGCTTTTCCAAGGTCACAGAACTAGATAAAGGTTCAAGTCTCTGCCTTTGAATCCTAATTTCCATCAAGGGAGGACAAAGATGTAAAAGCTAAAAATAAATAAATAAATAAATAAAAACAGAACAAATTTACTTGAAGCCAGCTGTCCTTTTCCCACCCAGTTCTCATAATCACTGTTCTCTGGGTAGTCAGTGACTGAATTCTCAGAAGCTAAGATTAAACAAGGAGAGAAGCCCACCCACCCATTGCCGTCATTGGGTCAATTCCCATTCACACAGAAGTCCACACCAATTGTTAATAGTGTTAAAATTTGACAGACTTTGCCTGCCAAAAAACAAAAACAAAAACTAATTATGCTAGAATTTGCTCTACAAGCCACCTTTTCTTTTATCTCTCTTTATTCTACTGAGAACTCATTCATGTACATGAGCAGTAACCAAGACAAAATTCATTCTGTTTGACAGAGACAGAAATTTTTAGCAGTGGTTATGTGACAACCAGTCTCCAGAGCAGAAGGCAGTATAGCTAATCTCTCAGGCCTGTCATTTTGCACCACCAGCTGTAGGCTGTTTATAGAAGTGTAAAGTCTTCAGAGGCCCTGCTGCTCCAGTGTAAAGAAAGGCTTTGTCCCAGGTCCTTCCCTGAAGTGAGGATGATAGGTCTGCCTGATACAGTGCTTGACTTTTTAACCTACAGGGACATGCACTGCTGGAATGTGTGGCTACATGCCAGGAGCATAAAACTGAGGACAACCATGGCAAGTCACTGTTAATGAAAGACTCGCCAGGAAGAGATTGTAAACTTGTAATTTTTGTCTTATGGTAATTAAGTCAAAACAAGAAAGTAATAATTTTTTAAAAAAACAAGTTCTGTCATTAAGAAGAATGCTAATTTTACAGCCATTTTTAAAAGAAAACACAAGTTTTAAAAGAAACGGTGCTCTGGATGCTGAGGCCTCAGGCTCATTAGAAGCACACTGAACACAGTCTTATAATGTTACAGATGGAAGGAATGTGATGGAAAGGGGCTTTGAATCACGAAGACTCACTGCTGTCGAGTCGACTCCAACTCATAGCAACCCCTCCTTGGGTTTCTGAGGTTTCTCCATGGAAGTAGATTGCCCAGTCTTCCTTCCGAGGAGCGGCTGGTGGTTTGAACTGGCAGCCTTCTGGTTAGGAGTCAAATGTGTTAGGCAATACTCCACCAGAGCTCCTGAATCATGCAGAACTGGGTTCAAATACTGGCTCCACCCATTCAGTAGTCATGTAACTGAGTTCTTTGTAGCTCTTTTATCACCTGTAATATTAAGATAATAGCATTACCCTTGCAGCTAGTGTGGTGAGTAGTGATGATGTATATAAAGTACACAAGACATGTTCAATCATTTGTAATTTGTACTGTTTGTACTATTTTATTTTGCTGCTAGAGGCCATATTGTACATAGGGTCACTATGAGTTGGAACTGACTTGATGGCACCTAACAACAACTGGAGGCAATGGAAGCAGAATTAGAAATTGCAGGCGAACATGTGAACTCACCACTACTGTGTGTTCTGTAGCAACTGCTCACTGATCTTCCCCAGCTCTTGCCAGAAGTAGCATTTGATACCCCACTGAGTTAACATATCATACCCCACTGAGGTTAACATTTCTCCTCATGGTTTACTTATACATCAAAGCCATGGATTTTAACTAGAGTGCTTTCTTAGTTTAAATATGACAATTTCCTTTTGGATGCCTACTTCATGTACTAAAAACCAGACTATAGTAATGGAGAGTGCCTGCCCTTCCCAGAGTTCACAAGCCTCATTGAAACTATTAATATCTTGTGAATATAGAGGGATATTAACTATATAGAGGGATATAGTAAGTGGTGTAAAAGCATAGGGAAGGCTGATGACAGTGTAAAAGATCAAGGGGAAGGTTAGAATTGAACTTGGCCATGTTATTTCTCTTTCCATCTCATTCAGTCTTAACTCCTTTGGATGGAGTGCTGGCCTTCAAGATCGTTTCTTTACTTATTCATCTTGTTTTTTGCTCATCATTCCATTCTATTTTATGATGGAATACTCTTGCCTCACCTTTCTATGCCAGGTCAATGCCTCTCCTTTCTTCAAGTTTCACCCCTTTTTTAGAAGCCTTTCCAATCCTTCCAACATGTGTATTAGAGGATTTTCACCCTTGATGCTATAAGACTGTGTGCATCGCTTGTGCTCATGCATATCAAGCATATTGTAAATGTGTCCTTTTCCCACTAGAAGGTAAGTTTCTTGTAACAATCAATGTAGGGTAACTGCTGTAACAAATATCAAGTACTTGACACAGTAAGGTTTGTTTCTGTCTCATTTCACAATCCAGATCTGAGTGGCAAGTGGAGATGAGTGGAGAACAAACGATCTGCTCCATATAGATATTCAAGAGCCTGGGATCCTTCCTTCTAAATTATTTCATAATTTACAGGTGTCAGAGTTCTCCACTGATTGTCTGCATGCAACCTGCAGACTAGAGGAGAGAGAGCATGGAGGAACTTCAGGGAGATATTTTAGGAGCCAAGCTTAAAAAATGGTGTGCATATCCACTTCTGACATTCCATTTGGTCACAGTATTACTGCGAGGGAATCTGCGAAAAGTATTCCAGCTTGATGTTCAGGGAGGAAAGGTGACAGGGTTTGGTGAATCTTTGTCACATTATCTGAGGCCATACTTTCCATCTCTACATCTCTTGCACTTTACACTATAAATGGTAACTAACAATTTGTCAAAATAAGTGAAAGCTTCCAAGATTGAATGGATGAATTAATAAATAGATGATGAGTAGACTCGGAAGGAAGGTTGGGCAATCCTACTTCCGTAGTGATACTGCCTATCGCTATGAGTCGGGGCCGACTCGACGGCAAACAACAACAACAACAACGACATGATAAGTAGAATATCTGAAGGTGGGTTAATTTGAGAGGATCAATTAACCTTAGAAAATATAGGCAGCCCATTTGGAGAGGACAACCAGTGCTTGCCATTCTCCTGCCTTTGTCTCCGGCCACCTGGTATGCTTCCATCTGCATCTCTAACCACTCTTTCTTTGCTTTAGTTGCCCAGCTGCATTGCCAATTCTCAAACTCCAAACATTCTCCCACATCAGAGCCTTCTCCCTTGTTGTTTCCCTAGCCTGAATGTTTTTCCCTCATCTCACTTACATCTTACCTCAAATATCTCCCTCTTATTGAGGCTTTCTTGCCACCTGGACTTTTTTCTCTTACTGTTTTTCTTTTTTTTTTGCTCCATTATATTTCATGACCTGGTAGACTATGTATTTATTTATTTGCTTGTTGTCAGTCCTTGACTCTATCTGTATGGTCAGTGAATGTTTTCTGTTTGTTTGTTTCTATCTCCTGTACCTATAACACTGTCTGGCAAATTGTAGGTGCTTAAAAAATATTTTTGAATGAATGACTATCATTTTTATTTTTACAATATTTTATGTCTTCTTGCCATAAAAGTGACAGATATTAATTTAATAATTAGATAAAAAAATGTCAAAAATAATGGCAAATTGGATGTAGAAATGGAGGGAAAAGAAGATGACAATTATTAGTAAGTAGAGGTGGTAGCTTAACTCTCAGAGATAAAATGCCATTGCTTTGAAAAGCCACACATGACGCCAATGGGGGATGTTTTGAGAGTTTTCCAATGTTTCTTTCCAGATGCTGATTTTGATACTATCCAAACACTCAATGGATATGACTTGAAGGAATCAAGTAAACCTGTAATGAGTATTTAAACCATTTCAATTTAGTCTTATCAGAAAGGTCATTCAGTGAAAGAGGCATTTTGACCATAGCAATTCTCTTCACATAAATTGTATCCTCAGAGCTGCTCTCTTTCTATTTGATTATTCAAGGATACATTTGGGAATCAGGGAACATTTGCGTTAACCTTTCTTTAAAATTCAACCAGTTAAAGAAGAAACAAAATCTACAAACACCTTTCAAGATAGAAATTGACAGAAGAATCCATCCAGCACCTTCTGTAGTAAAGTAAGCCTAGAACATTTGATGCAGGATCATGGCTTTATAGAAGGACCTAACCAAAACCAAACCAAATCCATTGCCTGCAGGTTGATTTTGACTCATAGGAACCCTACAGAACATTGTAAAATTGCCTTACAGGGTTTCCAAGGTTGTAAATCTTCTTAGAAGCAGACTGTAACCTCTTTGTCCTGTGGAGGGGCTGGTAATTTGAACTGCTGGCTTTTTGGTTAGCAGTTGGTACTTAACCACTGCTCCACCAGAGCTCCTATGGAAGGACCTGCAGGTGGAGAAAATGGGATATGGAAATATGTGCACAAATATTTATTGAAAATACTGTCTACTGCATACTTCATGCAAAATAGGCATTACTATGTTTATCTAGAGAGCTCTGGTGATGTAGTGCCTAAGGCATTTGACTGCTAACCAGAAGGCTGGCAGTTCAAACCCACCAGCTACTCCTCAGACGGAAGGTTGGGCAATTTACTTTTGTAGTGATACTGCCTCAGAAACCCAAGGAGGGGTCCCTAGGAGTTGGATCCTACTTGATGGCAGTGGGGGTTTTATGTTCACCTGGCACTGAATATTCAGAATGGTTAAATTATATAGCAGAGCTGGGCTCCCACTAAGTTCTGTGTGACTCAGTCTTTTTCTTTTTTTTCCCAGTCTGCTTTCTCAAGATAAGGAAAATCACCCCCCAAAAGTTGTTAAACTGTTAATTATATCCAGAGTAAGAACTCCTACTTCAGTTCCTTTTCCTCTAGAGTTAATTTTTTGGAGTAGGGATACAAAGGAAAATTTTGTGTAAAATCTACTTATTAAAAATCTCTTTAATTTATAGACTATCTTATCACATTTCTCTCAATTTTGACTTTAAACACTTTGTCTATGCATAAGACACGAGTTTATATTTTGCCAGTAGAGCGTTTTAATATTTTTGCTTCTCTTTATTTTTTTTTATTTTATCCATGTCTGTATCTCCATGATAATTTTCTCCTTTACAAGAGATGTATTAGCTTTCATCACTGTGTGGAAATATGTCTAATATTTATATTTTATAATATTGATTACTTACTTGCCAAGTGAGAATAGTGTCAGTATTTAGAAACAAATTTTTACCTTTTAAGTGGTCTTTAAATGCAAATAAGAGCATGAAGTATTCAGTACTAACAATTATAATAGCTAACACTTCTAGAAAGCCTGTTGTTATTGTCGTTATGTGCCGTGAGTTGGACCGACTCATAGTGACCCCTCCTTGGTTTTCCGAGGCACTATCACTACAGAAGTAGATGCCCAACCTTCCTTCTGAGAAGTGGCTGGTGGGTTTGAACTGCCATTCTTTTGATTAGCAGTCAAATGCCTTGTTCAAAGTCACACAATTGGTAAATGGTAAGGCCAGGATTCCAACCCAGGCAGCACTTCTCCAGAGTCCAAGCTCCTAGCACCCTTTCCTATCTCTCTCAGTACATTCCAGACCTTTGTACATGATTCTGGAATGCTATATTATGCCCTCTCTTTTCCTACAAAAGCCTACTTTAGAGGCTGAAGCCATACCCCAAACATGCTTACCTTGTCCTCTGTTTCCAGAAATAAAGCAAAAATGACTTGAGTAGTTGGGTGATCATTTGGGAGCATTGGGTGTTAAAGGGCTGATTTCTTGAAGACAATATAAGGAGAAGATGAGTACTGAACCTAGGTTCACTTTCCACTGAGCTACCTTTGACCTGTATGTATTAGTCATGCGTTTAACTTCTCTGATTCTCAGTGTCCTCATGTGTAATATGGAGGGAGGGATAAAAGTCCAACTTCTAGTATTCACTATGTCCTCCCTTAGAGGAAATATATCTAAAGAACCTCCATTAAAATAGTCATATAATGCTCAAAATGTTGGCATTCTCATCAATAAATAAGTGATATAAAATGAACCAATATATAGCTCATAGAATTCAGGCAAACTCATCATCAGTGATATGTGCAGTTGACTCTTTGTGTATAATTGTTTAGCACCAAATGATTTCACTGATGATGGAAAAGTCTCTACATATTTGACTCCCTGTGGGTCTGTCTATGTTGCTGCTTCTAAATGGCTCATGAGAAAGATACCCATTTATTTGGGTCAAATGTATTTCCTAGGATGAGGGACAAAGAAATACTGATAGAAGGGAAGAGAATTGAGTAGCAATACCTTAGAGTAATTCTCAGTTATGTCCAAAGGAACCTGTGAAGGCAAATACACGCATGCTAGAGAAATCATGCCACAGGTGAAGGAGATGTAATGTGACAAATTCTATTATTTTATTTTATGATCTAGAGTGTGAACTAAGCCACAAAAATAGAAATATCGACTAACAGATTACTCATCTATCTTCCTTTCAGTTGGCTGTAAAGAACAAATTGAATTGGTAACTTTTGTTGTTATTTGCTGTTGCGTTGATTCTGCCTCTTCATTCATCAGATTTACTTTTTTTCTGATCATTGACTATGTGTCAGGCATATTGCCTGTTTCTAGAGATTTAAAGATAAATGAAATATTTTCTCCCATTTTTGAAGAGCGCAACACCTAGAGAAGAAGATAAGTACAGAACAAATAACAGTTTTATAACAAAGGTATTTATAAAATGTTATGACATTATAGAGGAAAAAATTACTATATCTAGAACGTGTGTGTGTGTTGAGGGGTGGGCTGGATAAAACCTAAATTCTTGGTCTAACAGAATGTGCCACCTGAGCTGGGTCATAAAGGTTGAGTAAGAGTTTTGCTGGTGAGAAAGGAGTGAATGAGAATTGCAGACAGAGGAAGATTAGCAAGTGCAAAGGCATAGGGGTGTGAAAAGGTTTTGAATATTTGGATAATGTCAAAGTGTGGTTCTGGTATAATTCTGGAAAGAGAGTATAGTATAATAAATAAGAACTTAGTTTGTGAAGCCAGAGAGCCTAGGTTCAAATTCTGGCTTGGGTGCTTGCTAACTATGTAACTTTGTACAAGTTATTTAACTTTCTTTGCCTCAGTTCTTCATCTAAAATGTGATTAAGTAGCTTAACACATATAAAGCACTAAAACAGTGCCAGGCCCATAGTAAATATCCATAAATGTTATCTACCACCCTTATCATTGTATTAGTCAGCTTTGCTGCTGTAACAAATATATGCAAAATTTCAGTGACTTAGAAAAACAAACTTTTATTTTTCCTTCATGTTACCTATAGGCTGAGAGGCTCTTCCCTAGCTGATGGACTGTTCCCATTGTCTTTCATTCTGGAACCCAGGCTAAAAAAGGATCTTCATCTGTATTAGTTCCCTAGGGCTGTCATAGCAAAGTACCACAAGTTGAGTGACTTATAAGAACAGAAATTTATTCTCTCACAGTTCTGGAGGCTAATTGTCCTGATTCAAGCTGTTGGCAGGGACATATTCTCTCCGAAGGCCATAGGAGAATATCCTTTCTTGTCTCTTCTGTTTTTGACAACACAAGGAGTTCCTTAGCGTGCAGTTTTAGCATAACTCCATTTCCACATGGCCATCTGCTCTTGGTCTATCTGTGTCTTTTCTCCTCTTTTGTAAGGACATAACTCAGACTGGATTAAGAGCCACTCTATTCCGGTATTACTTCTTGTTAACCTAGCTGATAACATCTTCAAAGACCTAATTTCCAAACGAGGTCACATTCATGGGTACCAGAAGTTAAGACTTTAATGTATCTTTTTGGGATACACTGTCCAATCCATACATCTTCAAAGACATATAATTCTCATGGTAGAGTATAAAAGCAAGGCTACTGACAGAAACTCAGTACCTCTTTCAGCTTCTATTGTTGTTGTTGTTGTTATGTGCCGTCAAGTCAAACCTGACTCACAGCGACCCCTCCTTGGTTTCTGAGGCAGTATCACTATGGAAGTAGATTGCCCCATCTTATAGCATATGTCATATCCACTCATATTCCATTGGTCAAACCCCAAATCACTGGAGTATGAATGTATGTTCCCCTAAGGGAAAGAGCAGTGGAGGAGTATAATGATTGTAAACAAAATAACAAAATATAATCTACCACAGTCACTGAATAACAGCATGTTTTATATTATCCTGTATAGGATACTGATGTTAAAGGGAGAAGTTGGCAGAAAATAAGATTGGAAAGAAATATAGGAATCAGAACATATATGGAAATTAATCTTAATTTTCTGTATCTATTTATAGCTGTTGGACCCCTATCTCCCATCTGGCACAGGACCAGGCAGTGTTTTGTTCTGTTGCATATATAGTCTCTAGGAGATAGTACCCAACAACAACAGCAATTGTCCATCTATCTTTCCTGGTTTTCTGCTCTTTGGTCTATAAGCCACTCACCTGGACTCTAGGCATGAATTGGAAAAGCTTGAGGCCTTTGCCATGTTGTAATATGATGACCTGGATTTGAATTATAAATAGGAAAAAAAAAAAAAAGAGTTTGTTTTACATCCATAACTGATGCTCTGACCTCTTGCTTTCAGAGCACTACAACATTTGTCAAAGTTTCCTGTTAATTAAAATTGTATTTGCTAACTTATAGCCAGTTGTCATTTTCATTATATTCCATGACTCTGTAATTAATCCACTTGAAATAAATGCAAATGGAATTTGCAATTGTGGTGGGTAAATAATTTTAGGCTTGGTTTTCTGTTTTTGATAGAGATTTGAGGAAGAGGCTGGGAATTTGAAACTCATTTTAAAAGGAACCATATATACACAATGTCATTTATGGCTAGCATTGGCATTAAATTAGGATTATGTGTAATTAATTATCTATAAAATAAAAGAATCATTTGAAAAGTTTTAAGAAAATATTTAATAGAAATATGAGTACTTCTTCCTCTTAGAAGAATGAAGGCTCCTGAGGAATAAAATCTGCTATTCTGCCTATAATTTTACTTTGGGTTGAAAAAGCTCAAGTCTGGTTGTCAGCAAAGGAAACTTGGGACTTCGAAACAAGAGTCTTGCAGTCATAGCTTGGCTTGCATAAGATCTGAAGGCAAGATGGTGCCAAGCCCCTTTGAATTCATGGTGTGGGAGAAGGAAAATGGAGGGTTGGAAGTTACTGAAGTAAAGAACTTTCTTCATGTGCCAGCATGGCCTTAAAAACTAGATGTTGTGTCTTGACTCTAAGGTGGAAGAACCTCAGGATCCAGATGTAAGAGGATTATGAACAGGTTCTAGAATGAATAAGGTGGATACATAATTTGTCATTTGAACCAGTTCATTTTTGAGAGTAAAAGGTAACACTTAAGTGTGCTAAGTCAATTGTCATAAATCAGGACTGTCTGGTACAAACAGGGCATCTAGTCACTCTCAGGATGGAGAGTACAAGATAGCAAATAGTTAACATCTTATATTTTGACCTATTCTTTCATCCATGTATTCAACAAATATACATCTACTCTTTTGTTTAGTCTGGGGAAGCACAGATACAAAAGACATCCATCCATACCTGTCTTCCCCATTCCGTTGTCTCACCTTTCTTTGGAATGGGTATGTGTATGAATCTCTTCCATTGGGTTGGCCAACTTTCTGTCTTCCAACCAAATTTCTTGGCAGAAATGAATGTCTGCTTCCAGAGTTACATCCATTTGTTGAAATGTCTCAATTGTGATTCCATCAATTCAAGGAGATTTATTTTTCCCCAATGCCTACAGCGCAGCTTAGACTTCTTCCTTCATATCATCAGTTCTGGATCATGTGCTAACTCCTGAAAGGCTGAACATTGACCAATTCTTTTAAGTACAGTGACTCTGTGTTTTCCTTCCATCTTCTTTTGATACTTCCTGTTTTGTTCAATATTTTGCCCATAGAACCCTTCAGTATTGCAACTTGAGGTATTAATTTTTCTTCAGTTCTTTCACCTTGAGAAATGCTGGATTCAAAAAGGTATGGAATGATGGATATCATTGATGATATCAGATGGATGTTGGCTGAAAGGACAGAATACCAGAAAGATGCTTGCTTGTGCTTTATTGACTATGCAAAGGGTTTCCTCTGTGTGGATTATAGCAAATTATATATAACATTTCAAAGAATAGGAATTCCAAAATATTTAATTTTGCTTGTGTGGAACCTGTACATAGAGCAAGAGACAATAATTCAAACAGAGCAAGGAAATACTATGTGGTTTAAAATCAGGAAAAGTATATATCAAGGTTGTAATCCTTCACAATACTTATTCAATCTTTATGCTGAGCAATAATCCAAAAAGCAGACTATATGAAGAAGAACATAGCATCTAGATTAAAGTAATACTCATTAACAAACTGTGACATGCAGTTTGCATGCTAAAAGTGAAAAGGCTTTGAAGCTTTTCCTGATGAAGATCAAAGCCTTTAGTATGGATTATACCTTGACATAATGAAGGCAAAAACTCTCACAACTGGATCAAAAAGCAACATCATGATAAATGGAGAAAATATTAAAGTTATGGAAGATTTCATTTTACTTAGACCAACAATCAGTGCCCATGGAAGAAGCAGTCAAGAAATCAAACGACATATTGTGTTGGGTACATCTGCTGCAAAAGACCTCTTTAAAGTGTTAAGAAGCAAAAATGTCACTTTGAGGATCCAGCTGCATCTGACCCAAGCCTTATTTTCAGTCACTTCATAGGCATGTGAAAGCTGAACAATGAATAATGAAGGCCAAAGAAGCACTGATGTATTTGAATTATGGTGTTTGTGAAGAATATTGAATATACCATGGACTACAAGAAGAACAAAAAAATCTGTCTTGGAAGTACAGTCAGAATGCTGCTTAGAAGTAAGGATGGCAGGACTTCATCTCATGTACTTTGGACATGTTATCAGGGAGGACTGATCCCTGGAAAAGGACATCATGTTTGGTAAAGCAGAGATTTGACAAAAAGAAGAAGACCCTCAATGAGACAGATTGACATAGTGGCTCCAACAATGGGGTCAAACATAGCAAGGATTGCGAGGATGGTGCAGAACAGGGCAGTGTTTTGTTCTATTGTCCATAGGGTCACTATCAGTCAGAACTGATTCAATGGCATCTAACAACAACCTGCATTCCAAGATATGCTGTTAATTGACTTGAAAACGATTCACATTTGTTTGAGATAACCAGAAGTTGATCTCAAACTGAGGACAACAATCTCTCATCAAGCCTTTATGGGAAGGGAGGGTAAAAGTTATGGTGAATTTTCTTGGAATAGGTAGTTATCTCTGCTAATTTCTAAAAGGGAGAAGAAGAAGGTGGGCTTTAGTTCCTGAAGCATGTCTTATTGGCTAGACAATTGGGAGAAGGTGATATTGCCATTTGACTTGTTATCTCTTTCCCTCTCAGGGTTGAATCTTAACTGAACTGACTGGATCAGGGGATGCATTAGTTTGTTAGGGGTATAGATCATGGATTTCCATCTTCTCAGCTATCGACTTTTATCCCTATGTAAAAGGATCTGACCAGGACTCCCAGTAGTGAAAATCATGCCTTCTAAAAAATGACTGCTTTCAGAAAGTTTTACAGAGAAATTGACTTAAAGGATTGATTGTTGTGTTGTTGTTATGTGCCTTCGAGTCAGACCCAACTCATAACGACCCCTCCTTGGGTTTCCGAGGCAATATCACTACGGAAGTAGATTGCCCAACCTTCCTTCCGAGGATTAACTGACACTAATACCTGAAAGAATGACCATAGAGGCAAGAAGATAGCTGGAGGGGAGAGGGCCCTCTGAGTCTATTTTATCATGTCACGTGTGTTTCTATTTGTGATTCCACAGCACAATCTGAACCTGTCTAAATTAGAGAATTTATAAGAAAATAAAAAACATAAATAAGTTTTTGAAAGAATTGTGTCTAGATGAGATTGTTAGCAGTTACCTCTAGCAGGAAGATAAAATTCAGAAAAATTGATTCAGTTCACACTCCCTTTTTCTTTAAATTTGACTCATTGTGTCATGTACTTCTTTCTTTAAACAAACTTGAGATGGGAAATCTCTGGTTTTACATTAGCTAATCAAAATATAAACATTTTTATCGAATACCTTCAGTGAGGAAGGTTGGGCAATCCTACTTCCTTAGTGATACTGCCTCGGAAACCCAAGGAGGGGTCGCTATGAGTCGGGGTCGACTCGACGGCACATAACAACAGCAACAACAATAACCTTCAGTGATCAAGAACCATGTTAAGTGCTGAAAGGTGATTTCTAGATTCTAGAAAATTAGAGACATAGACGTCTCCTCCTCCTTTCCTCCTTCCCTCCATCTCTTCTTTCCTTTCTTGTTCCTCCTTCACTTCTCTCTTTCTCTCATCACATACACACACATACACACACAAAAAAACTGTGAACACCTCATGCCATTCACTTTTGTATCCTCTTTAGCCCAAGTCTTGGCACACAGTAAACACTGAATTATTAAATGATTTATTTCCACTGAAAAGAACACGTACTAGCACCTGATATTTTATGAAAATGTTAACTTTGCAATTTAAATACATTTTTTTACAAACATATTTGCAAATCTGAGTGAGGTGAGCATTCATTCTAATTCCATTTTACATGAGAGAAGACTAAAGGTTAGAGGAAGAAGTGAGTCCCTGTGGTCATATGCATTTTAAGTTAGAAGTAGAAGCCAGGACTCCTGGCTTTCACTCCTGTCCTCTCTTGACTGAATTATGTTTCTCTATTTGCAAATGTAACTTTTTCTGCCCCATGCTAAGGTCAATGGTTTTGATGCTCTCAGAAGAAAAAAAGTAAAACAATTCATGTTATTCAAGGGCTTTCAAGCCAGGAAATCCTATCTCATAACATCTCTAGAACAAGGAGTAAAAAAAAATACTATCTACAAGGACAAAATTACAAACAAGCATTGTATGTTGGTTTTGTTTCTATACACAGAAAATTTAAGTAGATTACCAGTATTGCATCGATTGGGGAATATATATGCTGACAAAGTCATAAAACTTTATTTTATGATCCATCTGCAGACCCTGGGAAATGTTGCGGACTAACTTTAATTAATCATCATTGTTTGAATTGATTTAGATCCTCCCACTCCCACATTAAATTGTAATGCATTCTTTATAAAAATGTACAACTTGAAGTTAATTTGAGTCCTTCAGGGCAAAGAGTTTATTTATAACATGTGGTGAAACATTTTATAGACCCAATTTCAATTAAATCATAAATTCAGGAAGTAAGAGAAAAACAGACCTACTCAGTCACCTTGCCCTTGTCAGATGGAGCAAGATCTGTGTCTGTGGTATATTTCCCATTTGTTGGGTCAATGTGTGTATTTATGTATCTCTTCATTTTCAAAGCTGCTGATGAAAATGGCTTTCATGTGAAAAAGCATAGATCAAAAGGCTGGCGTGGGAGGTAAATTTTCCCTTACAGAATGTTCCATCATAGTCTAGTTCAAAGCTAGCAATGTTTTCTTTAAACTCACCAAAATTAGCTATCAAGAACCCACTGCCTTCGAGTTGATTCTGACTCAAAGTGACCTATAGGGCAGACTAGAATTGCCCCATTGGGTTTCTAAGGCTATAAATCTTTACAGAAGCAGACTGCCACAACTTTCTCCCATTGTACCACCAGGACTCCTTCTCCCTGTTTCAGACCCTAGTATTAATGCCCTGGGTTGGTTTGGTCTGCTCATCATATTTTCTTATTAATACTTGGACGAGGTATTCATTTAGGCATCAGGAGGTTATCTGGAAATAAGACACACTCAAGATGACAGTAAAGATACTGAAAAATAGCACAGTCCAAGACAAGTGGATGTTCAGCCACAGCAAATGGGGTGTCAGGGTGCCCAGTGAACAAGAAGTTTTCAATGTCAAATCCAGGAACCTGCTCACTAAGAGGGATGCATTGATGATAGCCAATGTCCAGAGGAAATTCCAAGGATCAGAAACTGGGAAAAGGAGTGAGAGACTTAATATTTGTATTGGATAGAATTAAATGTGTTTGTGAATGACAGAAAACTCAGTATAATAGTGACTTTAAGTATTAGTTTTTTTCTCTGTCATTTAAATAAAAGCTAAGTAGTCCAGTCAAGTAGTCCGGTCCACGTTGGTTATCAGGGACCCATGTTCCTTTAACTTATTCATCAGTTAACGTTAGCATAAGAAGTCTGTCTCATATCCAAGATGCTTACATTGCAGCCTGCAGGCAAAACGATAGAAGAAGGAAGAGGTGAAGAAGCTAACTGCCTACACACACACACACACACACACACATTTAGGAATATTTCATACACACAACATACATGTCCACTTAATTCACATTGTCCAACATCTGAGTCCAGGTTTGTCTGGTTACAATATGCTTTAGAGTAAAGGTATCAAGCTTGGTAAAGTAGAAGGTCAATGAAAAGGGGGAAGACCCTCAGTAAGATGGAATGACACAGTGACTGAGACAATGGATTCAAGTACGGCAACGATTGTGCAGGACCAGGCAATGTTTTGTTCTGTTATATATAGGGTTTTCTATGAGTTGAAACCAAGTTGATGGCACCTAACAACAGCATCCTATTTGATATTAAGGAAATAGGGCACAATGATCTCATATACAGTTAGTGAAATAATATTGGTCCCTGACATCTAAGCTCAGAGCTGTTTTCTCTTCCCTCTGTTATACTAGATTTAACTTACATTTTCTTTCACCACTTTTGGCTATACTAACTTAGAATGATAATGATTTTATGTTTTTCTGACTCTTCAGTTCTTTATGTTATTTTGCTGACCCACTTTTCTATATACTGATTAACCTTTTTAGCAAGCACACTTACCTGGTTTTCTTGTTCCTCGGTCTGAGTTATTCTAATGGATGTCTTTGCAGAGAACGTAACAGACATTTAATCTATTTCCAAATGCTTTAGGAGAATTGGACTGGTTATACCCATGAGAGAGTTTCTTTTCTACTAACGGATGAACTGGAACTGAATGTATCACGTTTCCAACCCATCAATGTGTGCCATATGGAACAACAGCCCTGTCTTTGTAGGACTGCATTTCTTTTCATGCATAAGTTGGATGCCAGAGTGAGATTTGTTGTTAACTGTTGTCTGTATGGGCTCTTCCTCTTTCTCGAGGATACTGAAAATTGACCACAGGCTATAAGTTGTTTCTTTGTCAGTTACCAAGGCTTGAATAAATCAGTCTTGTTTCTACTCTGCAGCCTGGATCAATATTCTGCTGGGATGTTGATTGTTCTACTGAATGGAAATGAACTGGCAAAATGCCATCCAGATTTGAGCAATGACAAATGAAACATGTGCATGGGTGGAGGAAAAGGCCTCTTGACAGAAATTAAGAGTACCACTTGCTTAGTTTCGTGCCATTTAATAGCATTTGCACGTACAGGCATACCTCATTTCATTGTGCTTCACTTTATTGTGCTTCACAGATAATGTTTTCTGCACAAATTGAGGTTTGTGGCAATTCTGCGTTGAGCAAGTCTGTCAGTGCTATCTTTCCAACAGCATGTGCTCACTTTGTGTCTCTGTGTCACATTGTTAATTCTCACAGTATTTCAAACTTTTTTTGAAATATTAATAATAACAAAATGATCATAATACTGTTGCACATTTAATAGACTACAACATAATTTTGATATATGCTGGGAAACGAAAAAATTCATTTGACTCACTTTATTGCAATATTTGCTTTATTGTAGTGAGATGTCTGGAACCAAATCTGCAATATCTCCAATGTATGCCTGTACATCTAATTCTCACTACTACCCTGTAAAGAAAACAAAATAGATGTTTATCATTATTTAACAGAAGAGGATAAAGCGGTTTAGAGAGATTGTGACTTACCCCAGGTCACGTAACAAAGTGACAAAACCTGGACTCACACCCAGATCTTCTGGCTCCGAACACTCTCTGTTTCACTGCATTTCTCTCTCCAAACCTAGACTCTTCCATCTTAATCTTCTTTTCTTCTGTGGCTTAGTATTTTTTTTCTTAAACAGTAATATTCAATGGCTTATAAACTGTATCTATTGCTCTCTTCTCTAGTAAAATATTCAGGATAACAGAAAATTTCAAGGAAGGTTTAAGACTATTTCTGCTTTTGGTCATGCCCCCATATAGAACCTCAAGTAGTCCTCTCACCATTATAATGTATGAAGTCAAAATATGTTTCCCTTGTCCCAAGACTTTTACCACTCTTTATATGAACTCTGGGTCAATATTCTGCTTATATTTTATTTTTTATAAGATTTGAGATCAGATTAGATAATATGAGATAGAATGAAAGGGAATAGAGGGGGAAAATCACCCTGCATATTTATCAATAATGGGTCCAATGCATAGGGCTGATCAGATTCTTTCTTACATCAAAGGTAGATTGCAGACCAGCATTTTTAATTTTCTGGGGAGTAAGGCTTTTATTATGCATTGCTAATCTATCCACAAGTGACAAATGGAAGTTAAGAGGAACAATGATCCAGAAAGCCTCTGAAACTTTAGATACATTTCTGTCTCAGGGAGGCTGCTTTTTCAAGAAACCAGGGCAGGAAAACCTTTTCCAAAGCTCCAGTGGAAAGTGGGCTGCTGAGGACAAGAAGTGGGGAGGAAGAGGGTGCCAGAAAGCCCACAAGAGACAGAACAATCTAGGAGTTATAGGGCACAGATTCTCAAAGGAAGTGTAGCAGTCCTCCTTCTGAACTTTGTGCTAGCAGACTCTCCTGTGGTAAGGGGATACATATGATGAACCAAAGGGTTGACATGAGGTAACCTTTGATCCAACAAACAATTTCTTTGTACCAAGTACAAAAATAAATAAGATCCAGGCTCTGACCTTGGCCTCAACATCCAGCTGGAAAGAGAAGCAAAGAAACAAATATTACAGTATAAAACAGTACATCCCTTTGTGGAGGTAAGAATAATTATAAAGATGAAAGGACTTATTAAAGATGACTGTGACCAGGTTAGGAGCTCTGGTAGCATAGTGCCTAAGGCACTTGACTGCTAACCAGAAGGCTGGCAGTTCAAACCCACCAGTCACTCCTCAGAAGGAAGGTTGGACAATCTACTTCCATAGTGATACTGCCTCAGAAACTCAAGGAGGGGTTGCTATGAGTTGAGTCCAACTCGATGGCACATAACAACAACAACAACAATATGACGAGGTTAATTCTGTTGCACTCATTATTTGATTAGATCCTCCTAATGACCTTGTGAGGCTGAAACTATTTTATTACCAATTACAGATGAGAAGCTATGGGTCAGAGAGGTTAAGCAACTTGCCAAAGGTTGCTCAGCTCACAAGTGAAAAATAGCTCTATGGGGAAAGTGATCAGCTTGAAACCTTGTGATAGGCTCTTCCTAATTATTCAGTTAAATACATACTTACAAATGAACAATTCTGATTTAGATGTTGTAGGGGAATATATTTT
>NW_006921741.1:3682901-3698973 GCF_000298275.1 Orycteropus afer afer | reverse complement strand
CTCTGGTAGCATAGTGCCTAAGGCACTTGACTGCTAACCAGAAGGCTGACGGTTCAAACCCACCAGCCACTCCTAGGAAGGAAGGTTGGGCAATCCTACTTCTGTAGTGATACTGCCTCGGAAACCCAAGGAGGGGTCTCTATGAGTCGGGGCTGACTCGGCGGCAAATAACAACAACAACAACATCCCTAACCTTACAGAGTTCATATTAAATGAGGAGAAATTATGCACATCTGATAATATCTGGGATTCAAAGTGAGGTGAGTTAAGGTGAGGGTCACAAGAAAACTTCACTCCAAGGGTTGTGGGAGTTAAAAAGAAGTACCATGGGTTCACTGGTAGTGATTGTGGTAAAGGAGAAAGATTTCAGAAGAGAGGGTCCACAGGTTTATGGTGTGGCTTGTGGATCCTGTATAATGCAAAACTAGGTAATGCAAATTGTTGGAGCTACAAGGCACTACTTCATATTCCACTTAGAAATCACTCAGTTTTACACATATAGCCCTCCACAAACAGAATGGGAGAGTTATAGTCAACACTGAGTGTGCATCAGGAACATAAGGCTGGAGATCTCATCTGTAAATTTAGCTCAGAACCCTAGGGAGTGAACAAGATGGGTAAAAAAAAAAAAAAAAAAAAAGTATCTCTCAAGAATTTATATGGCGATGAAACTGTTGATTCCCTAATCCTCTCCCTTAACTCCATTATCACATCCAAGAGAAAAGAGAGTACTAACATTAAGAGGAATAGGAGACATTTTCCTGAAACCCAAGTGAATATGTGTGCTATATAGTCCCATGAGTTAGAAGAACTTACAAATACCCTAGTGGAATTTGTATTCCTGGTAGAATTATAACTAAGGAGCAGGGTGGTCTTTCTTGAATGCATAACATGTTTGGTTCTGGTACCATAGTGCAAGAGGATTCTCACAGACCAGAGATGGCATGAGGGTGGGCTTTCATTCATGCTGGTCATGAAAGAGACAGCCAAAGAAAGTCAGGATGTTCACATGAGGCAGAGAAGATATTGAGGTCTAGGGAATCATTGGTGGAGATGAGAATAGAGAAATAGATTATTGACTTTAAATAACTGCCTGTGTAAGGAGTCATTGGCCTTGGTCTGTTGATTTCAGAGGCTGGCAATGGGTAGAAGTTTCTAAGAGATAAATTTCAGTTTAATTTAAAGGAGAACATTTTGAAAGGGTCTTCTAGATTTCCTCCTTATATGTCTCAGCTTCGTGAACCATGCTGACTCTTGAATTGGACGGCTGGATTTACATCCAGGTTCTTCCATTTAATAATTGCGACACTGAGTGAATCACTTAACTTTGTTATTTTCTTCACCTATAAAATGGAGCTCACCAAACCAAATTCACTGCCGTGGAGTCAGATCCAACTCATAGAGACCCCTCCTTGGGTTTCCAAGGTGGTATCACTATGGAAGTAGATTGCTCAACCTTCCTTCTGAGGAGTGGCGAGTAGGTTTGAACCACCATCCTCTGGTTAGCAGTCAAATGCCTTAGGCACTATACCACCAGAGTTCCCAAAATGGAGATAGTGATAATAAATATCTTTAGAGAGTTAAAATAATTAAATAAAATACTCTTGAAAGAGTTGAGCCAAGTACCTTTGCATCTGGTTAAGTACTGAAAAAAATTATTATTATTTTATTAGCATATTAGGAGCTCTGGTAGCATAGTGCCTAAGGCACTTGACTGCTAACCAGAAGGCTGGAGGTTCAAACCCACCAGCCACTCCTCAAAAGAAAGGTTGGGCAATATACTTCCACAGTGATACTGCCTTGGAAACCCAAGGAGGGGTTGCTATGAGGCGGGGCCGACTCAATGGCACACAACAATAACAACAACAATATAAAGATCCAGTCTGACTTGGGAAACTGGTTGAATCACTGTAGCATTTGTTTCAAGAATTAAACTTAAATACCTTTATTCTTTGGAAATCTTCAGCCTTTTCTCATGCCATGTAGTATTTGTGTAATTTTGGATTTGCTAAAGCTGGTAAGAAAGGAGAACTCAAGTGACATTTCAATACCAGAATTTTCACTAAAGCTCAGATTTATAAAACCTTTCTTGGGCTCATAGGAAGATGCATTGTGTGATAAGTAAAATAAAAGTGAAGGACTCTACTGGCCATGCTGATAACAAAGATCACTGTTCTTTAGCCTCTAGTTAATTCTTTCACAATTTGAGATATGCACAAGTGATTGAAATCTGGCATCAGATGGAGCAGTGGGTGTTATATAAGAGACTATGGCTTGTAGGTTGTTATCCCAATTTGATGATAACTGTAACTGATAAAGCCCTGGAAAATGTTTTAATGGGTAAGAAGATTTGTGATTTACATAAGCTGTAGGAAAATGTACTTCTGTGACCTGCACTAGGAGCTCTGGTGGTTCAGTGGCTAAGGCATTTGACTGCTAACCAGAAAGTTGCCAGTTCAAACCCACCAGCCATTCCATGGAAGGAAGACTGGGCAATCTAATTTGGTAAAATTTACCACCTTGAAAACCCAATGTGGGTCATTATAAGTCAGAATCGACTCGATGGCAGTGGGTTTGGTTTTTTGGTTTTTGTGAAAATGCACTGGAGCCATCTATAATCTTACTTCCATGACGCCTGTAGACATCATGAAAGCTGAAAACTGTGAGTCAGCCTCTTAACTTTTCCTATAACTCAAAGAATCCAGAGTTCCAATATATAGGTCTTGATACTGGTAATAATGTAGTGGTCATAATTGTTGGAAAACGGAGGAGGTGCCTTGGGAGATCAAAAATATCCCTGTAAATTTGTGAGCAGAGACTCGTTAATATATGTATGGCAAGAGAGTTTTGCAGGGAAGACAGGAAAATGGTGAGTTAGCTTAGAAGAATAAAGATCATGGGAAAAAAAAAATAAAACATTAATAAGCATAAAATATTTGGATTAGTGAATTAATGTCCCATGTTTCTTGAGGGGTGGGGGGAAACCAAACTCACTGCCATTGAGTTGATTCTGACTCATAGCGACCCCCTTTGGGTTTCTGAGACAGTAAATTTTATAGAAGTAGATTGCCCATCTTCCTTCTGCAGAGTAGCTAGTGGATTTGAACCACCATCCTCTGGTTAGTAGTCAAATGCCTTTGGCACCACCCTACTAGAGCTCCTTATGTTGCTGGGAGAAAAGAATAAATATTTTGAACATATACTTCATTTCCAAAGCACCATCAAGTTATAGATTTAATGAAAACCCAAATGAGACATTTGTGTGTGTATTATGTATATGTTTTCTTTTTCTTCATTATTTTAATAGTTCAATAAAAGATAATTACAGAGGAATGGGAGAGACATGGGAATTATATAACAAATCATAGATTCAAGAAGTCTTGGTTATTGATTAGATGTGTGGGCTAAGAGGAAGAATCTGACTTGGGAAACTGGTTGAATCATTGTAGCATTTATTGCAGTAGGCAAAACAAGAGAAGGAACAGATTTGAAGAGGATTTTAATGACATTAAACTTTTGGCATTTGAAATCAGAGTGTCCATGGAATGTTTAAGGGAAGACATTTAGAAAGTAGCAGGATAAGATCCAAAGTGGGAAATATAGGTCTTGGCTAGAGTTACTGATTGGCATAACTTCAGCAAACAAAAGTAGTAGATGAACCAGCAGGTATGGATGTATGTATATAAAGGCTAGAAAGAATGTGTAGATCAAGAAGAGGAGAAAGCAAAGCCCTGGGAATTCCCAGCATTTAGGAAGAAAGACTATGGCCTAAAGAAGACCCAGAAAAAGTAGCCAGAGGGGTAGATAACCAATCAGAAGGGAATTCCATCTACTGCCATTCAGTTGATTCCAAATCATAGTAATCCTATGGGACACAGTAGAACTGCCCCCATAGGTTTTCCAAGGCTGTAAATCTTAGCAGAAACAGATTGCCTTACCTTCCTTCCCACAGAGTGGCTGGTGAGTTCAAACCACCACCTTTTGGTTAGCAGCTGAATGCCTTACACTGTGCCACCAGCATTCCTTCTGGAAGGGAATAAACCCACTGAAATTGAATAGATTCCTACTCATAGTGACCCACATTGGGTTTCTAAGGCTGTAATCTTTCCAGAAGTAGGTTGCCTCATCTTCCTCCCATAGAGCAGCTGGTGGGTTTGAACCATGGACCATCTGGTTAGCGAACAAATATCTTACCCAGAGCTCCTTCTGGAAGGAAATAACCAAACCAAAACCAAACTCACTGCTGTGGAGTCGGACCCAGCTCATAGCAACCCCTCCTTGGGTTTCTGAGGCGGTATCTCTATGGAAGTAGATTGCCCAACCTTCCTTCTGATGGAAGGGAATAATAAATACTACGGAAATTCAAGCATGGAGAATTTTGAGAAGCCAGCAAAGTCAAATAGTTCAGAAAGATCAAATAAGATCATACCTGAAGTAGTCATGCAAATTGGTGTAGCCTCTGTGGAGGGC
Organism: Orycteropus afer afer; assembly: GCF_000298275.1. NCBI lineage: Eukaryota > Metazoa > Chordata > Mammalia > Tubulidentata > Orycteropodidae > Orycteropus > Orycteropus afer. The sequence goes on along the minus strand of NW_006921741.1, from coordinate 3,694,503 downwards.
ATTTTGATAGTACCCATCACTATTGAAAAATCATATACCCATTGACACAGCAATTCCATTCCTTATAATTTATCATACAAATATACTTCAAGGAGTTCATAAAATTATATGTCCATTAATGTGTAACTGGTTAAATACTTTAACTCTCACTGCAGTTGAGTCGAATCCGACCCATAGTGACCCCTCCCTGGGTTTCTGAGGTGGTATCTCTACAGAAGTAGATTGCCCAACCTTCCTTCCAACTATGCCATCAGAACTCCTTAAATATTTTATAGTATATCTATATAATAGAATAATCTGGAGCTATGGAAAAATGAGATCAATGTATTTAAAAGTTTGCCTCTGAAGTATATTGTTAAAAAATAAAAATTAAAATAACATACAGGAAACTATAGCCAGTAGTATAATGAGAAGTTAAGCAGCAGGAACCTAGCTGCTGGTCTTCAAAGTCCATATCTCTAATTAATACATATGCCATATTGGGAAATTTCTTAACTTCTGTGCTTCAGTCAACTCATTAATATAAATGATATATTTAATCAGAATTTCATAATCTTCCACTATTCCTTGCCTTGGCCAAACACTCCAGGTGACCAATGACTTTTCTGAATGTTAACCTCTAAATAATACTGTCAATTCATGATTAAAATGTCCAATTTCTCAATAATAGTCCCAATTCAGTAATTAAAATGTCCAGTCTCTTGCTAAAAATCATGCATCCCAATATCTACACCAAAAGAGAGAGGAAATTCTTTCGCATTTGTTAACTAGGAAGTCATTGGTGACCTCCACGAAGGTAGTTTCATGAGTGGAAGCCCAACTGCAGTGGGAGAAAAGAGGAGTGAGAAGGGAGAAAGGGATAGAGCAAATGTAGGTAGACTTGGAGCAGCTACAGAGAGAAACGTTGAAAATAGAGGAAAATTGTTATTTGAAGAGGTGAGGTCACTGAGGAGTTGAGAAAGGATGGATGAAATTCTCAGCTCAGGGTGTGCATTAGCTTTTGAATGGTGATTACTAGAATACACACTCTTCAAACCCCATATAACGTCTACCAGAAGCTGAGGTGGTCCTGTTTGATACCTTCTGCTTGTACTCTTGGAAGGAAGATTGGGCAATCTTACTTCTGTAGTGATATCGTCTCGGAAACCCAAGAAGGGGTTGCTGTGAGTTGGATCCAGCTCTACAGCAGAGAGTTTTGACTTGTGCTTTGTAGGAGAAAAGAGATGATGTTAGACACTCAGAATGGGTCAGTGGTTGGAATAGTCTCTGAAGAAAATTGGAAGGTGATGCTTCTTAGAGTCACTCCAAGGATTTCAGAGCAGTGTTAAGGTCAAGTCTGAGTTTGGAGATCACAGGGTTATGGAAGCACGGTTGGTATTCTTTGTATTTTAAATACTATTCACACCTGTGCAACAGTTGATGTGGCCATGTGATTTTCTCTAGAAGCCTCAGAAGCAGGGTTACAGGGGTGGAGTGTGCCTTCAGGGCCATGCTGCAGGCTGTCTCAGAGGAACCCCAACACCAAACAGGCCAAAGACAAGTTCTGCCTGTCTCACAATTTTGCTGCAGGCCAGTTGCAGTAGGCAGCACAACCTATCTAGTGCAGAAAATATTTTGTGTAACTTCCTTTGGAAATTGCAGCACCTTGATTTCCCTGTTTAAAAACATAACACAAAACACTGACTAACTCAACAAATCACAACCACTGTGAGTGGCTTTATGCATTAGCACCTAATTCATCAGCACACAGAAATCAAACACTTGGGTTTCTTTATTTAATATGTGTTCTCACCACCCAATTCATTACACTGCCTTTCTCTTTCACTCTTAATATCTGCCTCTTGGAGCATTATTCTATAGAATTCTAAGTTAGTCCCATTAGCAAAAATGAATATTTTCATTTGAATATCAAATTTCATTGTGATGCTTTATTATAGCCTTTCTTTGAGGTGAGATATTTGTACATTGTGACACCCTATTAAGAAAATGTTACTAGGGAATTAACAGAGTCTAGTGGTTGGTGCTCTATGTTCCTTTCATCAGAGAATCCTTAAAAGTCATATTCAGGAGCTCAAATGTGAAACTTTGGAGTACATGGCAATACTCAAGAATCAGGGCAAAAACTAAATTAAAAAGCCTGCATTGAAAATTGGTCCAGATGTAAAGCTTATACCAGTTAAATATTTTGAGGTTTCAAGTCTAAATTATTGGAGGGAAGATAAAAGAAAACCCTAGTTGACTTTTTTTATAAAGTTTACATTTTATTAAATGAGGGAGCTCTGGTGGCATAGTGCCTAAGGCATTTGACTGCTAACCAGAAGGCTGGCAGTTCAAACCCACCAGCTACTCCTTAGAAGGAAGATTGGGCAATCTACTTCCATAGAGATACTGCCTTGGAAACCCAAGGAGGGGAAGCTATGAGTCGAATCGACTCAACGGCTGTGAGTTTGGTTGTTCTTTTTTTTTTGCAAGTGAGGCAGAACAGTAGGTACCATATAGAGAGAAGTGAAACAAAATAAAACAATATAACAGAGTTCAAGAAATTAGAGTCTTGCACTTGTATTTCAATTTCTGATGTGCAGTTCATCTCCTTCATCTCCTTGGACCTCCATTTAATCTGGAAACACTGGCATTTATTTTGAATCTATTCACCTATGACACAAAGATTCAATTCTTATATTTCCTCTGCACTAATCAGAAAATAGGGCTCTGGTAATCAAGGTAACAGAAGAAGCCAGTTTCTTCTTCTGTGCCATGAAGAGGCACAAAAAATCCACCTAAAAGCCCCTTGTTAGTTCTAACATGTATATGATTCTATGTGGCTTCTATTCTCAAAATGCTTATCGTATAAACCAAAACCAAAACCAAACCTGCTGCTGTGGAGTCAGATCCAACTCGTAGCGTCCGCTCCTTGGGTTTCTGAGGCAGTATCACTATGGAAGTAGATTGCCCAAACTTCCTTCCAAGGAGTGGCTGGATGGGTTTGAATCACCAGCCTTCTGGTTAGCGGTACATCCTTTAGGCACTATGTCACCAGAGCTCCCTATCATATAAAGCATCAAATATTGTAATCTAAGTATAGCAGAGTGTTTAAAAGCACAGGATTTGACAGCAGTAAGATCTTGTTTGCAATCTAGTTTCCTATTCTTACTGGCTGTGTAACCTTGAATAAATTACCTAAACTTTCTGGACCTCATTTTCTTCATCTGTAAAAGAGAATAATAATATCACTATTCTGAATTTTTGTGAGCATGAAATGAAGTAATGCATGTCAAGTGAAGCTTGGTTGAGGATTAATAAATTATAATTTATTATAATTTTATATTATTAATATTACTGAATACATGTATAACTAGAAAGATGCCTGAAGTGTTTTCTGCACATGGGAATCATTTCACTGTATGTGCACAGCCAATTTAGATTCTAAAATGCTGGTTATCTCAACAAGGCTGAGGGTAGTAAGTGAACAAGGTCAGATTGGTAATCCTGAAAGTCTGCTGGTTGGTATTCTTTGTATTTTAAATACTATTCACACCTGTGCAACAGTAATTATCACACAGAATTGGTGTTACTCATTTGTCTGGGTCACAGGTAGACATAACCCCTCACTGACCAGCCATCTATGAACATATAATGGACATATACTGTGTCCTCAAGGAGATAATAGTCTAATGGCTGCTTGACACTCTGTAGGAATTTTGTTATATTTTTTATTGAGTTTTTGGTGAAAGTTTGCCACGCAAGTTAGGTTCCCATTTGACAGTTTCCTCTTACATTGTGCAGTGACATTAGATACATTTGTTGTAGGTGCTGTCAAGTAAGGCCCAACTCATAGCGACTCTCTGTACAACAGAATGAACTACTGCCTGATCCTGCACCGTCCTCACAAATGTTGCTATGTTTTAGCCCAATGTGACAGTTACATTCAGGAGTTTTAAGTTTTTAAAAAAATTTAAATGAAAGAATATAAGAATATTCGAGCAGATATATGAATGGAATTAGTCTTAGAAACTTTCTGTTTACACAGGACAAAAACTTACTATCAAATCTAATTTTTTAAAAAATACCACCTTACTGAGGGGTAGAGGCAAATGCCTTTATAAGAATAATCATGGTACAATATAGCCAGGATCTAATTAATGCTTATCTTTCTAGCAATATATTTCATTGAGCAATTTTCAAACAAATATGTGTTATCACCTATTTCTTAATAAATATTACTTTGTTGATGATTGTAACTGTAGATCTAGAGGAGGTATCATTGTTATCATGTATTTATATACATGACTATGAACAGTTCTGTGTAAAACATACTTTACCACTATTCACTTGGCAAAAATGTTCTTAACCTTTCCAAATCTTATTAAATGGATCTCCTATATGAGCCTTTCTGAATTCATTTAGGCAGAATTAATCACTCTTTACTTCGTGCTTTTCGAGCCCTTTTATGCCATTAATAGAGATAGTATTTACTATAAATGTTATATATAATAAATAGAAAATATATACTATTAGGTGTCATGGTATCAGAGTAGAACCACTCCTTAGGGTATTCTTGGCTGTTCATTTGTTCTCATGAATATGACATCCTAGAAAAATCTGCGGTGGCAGTTCTGCTCTGTCACATGGGGTCACAATGAGTTGAAATCAACCTAATGGTACTTAAAAACAGCAATCTTCCCCGCCCCCCATGATTATTTACCACTTTATAGACAAATAAATGTAAGCCCAGAAAGATGCAGGAGCTTGCCCAGGAAGCAGAACTGTGTTGACAGCCTATTCTGAAGCACGCCTCTTCTTTTTTGTGCCCTATTTTTAGTCTGAAGGCTGGAATTTACTTCTTTTATTCCATATTGGCTGTGACACTGCAGGTACCACTTGGAACTCTAGTTGGGAAAAGGGTAGAGTTTTAAAAAGTTCAAAGAGGGAATGTTGCAAGTGGCCAAGTGGACCAGGGAAGATAGGTCCACCTAGCTGGCTTTGTGTGTGTGTACATGTGTGTATTTGGTTTAAGTGCAAGTTTACAAAGCAAATTAGTTTTCCATTTGACAGTTATTCATATTTTTTGTTTTGTGACATTAGTTGCAATCCCCTCAATGAAACAGCACTCTTCCCACTTCCTCCTTGGATTCCTCTTTACCTTTTACCCATCTTTCCTGCCCCTTCCTGCTTTCTAAACTGAGTTTTTGAGAAAATGGTACCTTTTTGGTCTTGTTTGGTTGATTGTTTTGAGGAACACTTTCCTCCCAAGTATTATTGTTCCCTTTATAGTTCTGTCCATTGTTTGGTTGAAAGGTGATCTCCAGGAGTGGGTTCAATTCCAGCTTTGAAGGGGGTCTAAAGCCATAGTCTCAGGGAACAACAACAATCTTGATGGAAGCAAATTGGCAGCTCTTTCTCCTGCAGAACTGCTGTGTGGGTTCAAATTACCAGCCTTTCCATTAGAAGCTGAATTCCACTAGGACTCCTTTTTATATAATAATAACAATAATAAACACACTGCCACTGAATCAGTTTCAACTCATAGCAACCCCTATTGGGATTCCAAAGCTGTAAATCTTTACAGAAGCAGACCACCTCATCTTTCTTCCATGGGGCAGGTGAAGGGTTTGAACCATTGACCTTTTGGTTAGCAGCCAAATGCCTTAACCACTATGACATCAGAGCTCCTTTATATTAAAAATAGCTCTGGTGGCGTAGTGCCTGAGGCATTTGAATACAAACCAGAAGGCTGGTGGTTCAAACCCACCACCCACTCCTTGGAAGGAAGGTTGGGCAATCTACTTCCATAGTGATACCACCTCAGAAACTCAAGGAGGGGTTGCTATGAGTCAGATCCAACTCCATGGCAGTGGTTGCATTTGTTATTATAAATATGTATTATATATTTATAATGTACTGTATATGTTATAAATGCTTACATCATTTATAAATTTATATTTTACATTTGTTTAATATGCATCTATCTCATTCTTTCCCCAATACATACCCACACACAAAGACACACACAGTGAGCCACTCAATAACATAGAGTGTACTTTAGTCATAACCTGTTCAGATAATTTGCAAAGGACGGATTCTCATTAGACATCTGGCAGATCATATTTTTCATGTCATAGCCTAGTACAGTGCATATCACACATTCATACAGTAATAGTTTGATGATTTTAATTAAATAAAGCTCCCAGTATATCCTGCGCAGCAAGGGTTGACTAAAAGCTTTATTTTCAGTTTTGCCTTTTCTTTTCTTAACTTAAACTCTTGAGCTCTGAGGTTTTATTTTATTTTTTAAGACAACATTGACCTCCTAGGCCACTGGTTTCCAGATAGAGGTTTATACATTATGAAGCATTGGATCCTTGTTGTTCTAGTCAGACTGAAACATCCAAGTGGTTCGTGCTGTGCCTGTCTCCTGGGTGATGAGAAGTCTGTGGAAGTTATTCTGGCCCCCTGCCTGGCCCTGACAAAGACATCAAGTAAACTCCAAAGAATTAAGGCCCAGAGAAGTTGTCAAGAAGCTGCTTTCTTCTGCTTACCCACAGACACTTTCTTAATTGCCAGCTTCTATAAACAACTGGCATTCTTTATTTTTGCCTGATTCAAATGTTTTTGACAAGTCCCTCTTTTCATTTACAGCCACAGAGGTGGTAAAATGCCTCTGTAGTGTCAAGCAATCTATAGAGTCATTTTCATTTAAATAACCTGGGTTTTGAGAGGTTATTTTATGCATAGATCATCTGAGGCTACATAGGTTCTTGCTATCCACTTGCAAGCCCATGTTACTTAGAAGATAGCACACACACCCCTCACCCACCACACTGAGAATTTTTAAGGAACCACAGCTTTGTTCTTTGCAGAAAACATAAAAAGCAAAACTTACACACAAAAAAGCTTTAAAGATTTCAAAGCTGACACTCTTGGAAGTTTCCAGGAAGATGTCTAACACCATGGCAAATTGTTGTGTTTGTCATTGAGTTTGTCTGAATGCTGGGAGCTACACTTCCTATGTTCATCACAGTGATGGAGAAACCCCCTGGAGACATGTTCCATTGGAGAACATTCAATTAGTGAAATAAAGAATGGGGAACATGTGCCTGTGATGTGTAACTAAAGATAATTGTTGACGTTCATTTTATGACTTACTCTTATGTGAGGTGGGAACTCTACCATGACTCTCCAAATGGAAGTACAAACTGCTTCTCAGGAGTTGGGCAAAGATTAGAAATATTCATTTAGCTCCTATTATCTGCCAGACATGAGGATAGTTCTCTTGTATTTATTATTTAATCTACTCCTTAGAATAGCCCTAAATAGGCACCACATTTCATTGATAGTAGTTCAAGATTCACAGAAGTTAAATAATCTGACCATGAACATGTAGCAAATGAGAGGAGGACTGTGAAAAAAAGCCTGCCTGCCTCTAAAGCCTATTCTTTCTTCTCTATTTCTCTTTATCCAGATTTGAATATAGAAGTGCTTGGAGGGTCAGATCATGGTTTTGAAGCTCCAGGGTAAAATTTCTATGCTCAAATATTAAGTCACCTAATGGAACTCTACAGGGGTGCAGCTAATCAAGAATTTGCTACAGAATGACTTTCCTATCAATGAAAGATATGTGTTCCCTTAGCAGCAAAGTTTCCATGTGCAAGAGAGGTTATGTGTCCTGAAACAGAGTCAGAGTACAAAGGGGAGGCCTTAGCTTAGTGATCCAAATCTTCTGGTATACTTACCTAGCTGCCAGGTACCAACATTACCTGTTATAATAACTATTATTATACTGTCTTCATTTTCTTTTCTTGGTCTATTTGGGTGTGTATGGGGGGGGGACTTTAATCTAATAAGGCATCTTACTTGTGTTTACCCTCCACTTTCAAGATATTCCTCTGACAGAAAACTTTGCCAATGAGGGAAGTTAAGTATATCCCTTATTGTGGGAGAGGAGAAGGGATCTGTTTAACAAGAGAGATACACACATATGAAATTCTCATTCTTCTGAATTGGGTTGAGTGTCATTCCAGGTGAAGTGGTGGAATGGGCCTTCTGTAAGACTTTTCTCCCAAACCCCACAAGAACTGGTTTCTGATTCATATTAAGAGTATATTTAAACTGTGACTTAGCATAACCCTGATACAAAAACCAGGCAAAGACACTTACCAGAAAGGAAAAGTACAGACCAATATCCCTCATGAATGTAGATGCAAAAATCTTCAATAAAATCCCAGCTAATAGATTCTAATAATAAATCAAAAAAATAATATATCATGACCAAGTGGAATTCATACCAGGTATGAAAGGATGGCTCAACATTAGAAAAACACAATCAATATAATCCATACATAAGTAAAATAAAGGAAGAGAATCACATGATATCAATAGATGCAGAAAAGGCATTTGATAATATCCAATGTCTATTATTGGTCAAAATAAATAAATATATAAATAAACAAACCTCTCAGAAGAATAGGAATAGGAAGGAAATTCTTCAACATAATAAAGGGCATATATGCAAAATCAACAGCCAACATTATTCTCAATGGAGAGACTGAAACCATTCCCCTTGTGAACAGGAACCAGACAAGGAGGTTCTCTTATCTCCACCTCTATTCAACATTGTGTTAGCAGTCCTAGCCAGGGCAATAAGGCAAGAAAGGAAAATAAAAGGCATCCGAATAGGGAAGGAACAGGTAAAACTGTCCCTATTTGCAGATGATATGACTCTGTACATAGAAAATCCAAGAGACTTAGCAAGAAAACTACTGGAACTTTTTGAAAGATTTAGCATAGTGGCAGGATACAAGATCAACATACAAAAATCAGTTGGATTCCTCTACACCAGCAAAGAGATTACTGAAAATGAAATAAGGAAATCAATACCTTTTACAATAGCTACCTAAAAGATAAGATACTTAGGAATAAATCTTACTATGATCACAAAAGACCTATACAAAGAAAAGTACAAAACACTTCAAGAAACTATAAGAAATCTACATAAATGGAAGGACATACTATGCTTATGGATAGGAAGATTGAACATTGTGAAAATATCAATACTACCCAATTTAAGCAATTTATACATTCAATGCAATACTAATCCAGATTCCATCAATATTCTTCAAAGACATGGAAAAACCTGTTACTAATTTTATATAGAAAGGAAATAGACCTCAGAGAAGCAAAACACTATAAAGAAGAACAACAAAGTAGGAGATCCTATGGTCCCAGATCTCAAAACATACTATACAGCCACCATATTCAAAACAGTCTGGTATTGGTACAATGACAGACACATAAACCAGTGGAACAGAATTGAGAACACAGAAATAGATTCATCCATCAATGGTCAGCTTATCTTTGACTAAGGGCTGAAATCCATCAAATTGGGAAGAGATTGTCTGTTTAACAAATGGTGCTGGCAAAACTGGATATCCATTTGTAGAAAAGTGAAACAAGATCCATACCTCATACCATACACAAAAACTAACTCCAGATGGATCAAAGACTTAAATGTGAAACCTAAACCTACAAAGTTCATCCAAGAAAAAATAGGGGCAAACTTAGGGGCACTAATTTATGGTATAAATAGACTATTAAGCATAACCCAAATTATACAAATAGTAGAAAATAAACTAGATGATTAGGACCTTGTAAATAATTAACTTTTTATGTGCATCAAAAGACTTCTTCAAAGGAGTGAAAAGAGAACCTACATACTACTAAAAAATATTCAGCAATGACATATGTGACAAAGGACTTATCTCTAAAATTTATACAAAAACCCAACACCTCAACATTAAAAAGACAAACAATCCAGTTTATAAATGGGCAGAAGACATGAACAAACACTTCACCAAAGAAGATATTTAGGCAATCAACAAACACACTAAATATTCTTGATCATTAGTCATTAGAGTGACGCAAATCAAAACAACCATGAGATACCATCTTACCCCAGCACTAATAGCAAAGTTCAACTAGACAGAAAATAACAAATGCTACTGAGGATGTGGAGAGATTGGGACTGTCGTACACTGCTTGTGGGACTATAAAATGATACAACCGCTTGGAAATTGGTATGGTGATTCCTTAAAAAGTTGTAAATCGAAATTCCATATGATCCAGCAATCCCATTACTAGGTATGTATCCTAAAGAAGTGAGAGCCAGGACACAAATAGATATATGCACACCCATGTTCATTGCAGCACTATTTATAATAACAAAGAACTAGAAACAGCCTAAGTGCCCATCAGTGGAAGAATGGATAACAAAACTGTGGTACATAATACAATGGAATACTATGCAACACTAAAAAATAATGTACAATCTGCCAAACACCTCATGATGTGGATGAAGTTGGAGGACATTATGTGAGAGAAATAAGGCAATTACAGAAGGACAAATATTGTATTAGTCCACTACTGTAAAAAGTCAAGGAAAGGTTTATATGTGATTGTTGTTGTTGTTGTTTTGCTGTCGAGTCGGACCCGACTCATAGCAACCCCTCCTAGGGTTTCCAAGGCAGTATCACTACGGAAGTAGATTACCCCATCTTTCTTCCGAGGAGTGGCTGGTGAGTTTGAACCTCCAGCCTTCTGGTTAGCAGTTAAGTGCCTTAGCCACTATGCTACCAGATCTCCCTTATATGTGGAAGGGAACTTTTTTTTTGGTTACCATGAGTGGGGGGGGGGATTCCTAGAAGGACTAAACATATAAATATAAAAATATGTGTATATATATTATATATTGTATATATATCTATCTCAAAGATTAGCATAGTGCCTAAGGTACTTGACTGCTAACCAGAAAGCTGGTGGTTCAAATCCACCAGCCACTCCTCAGAAGGAAGGTTGGGCAATCTACTTTCTATAATGATACCACCTCAGAAACCCAAGAAGGGTTTGCTATGAGTTGGATCCAACTCGACAGCACTTAACAACAACAACAACAAAGATTATTAGTGGTATGAGGAAAGGGGAAAGGGGAAAGGGGAAACTTTCATTTGCAGGGCGTTGAGTTTATGCTAATGGTGGTAGAATACTTTGGAAAAGGATAGCAATAATGGTGGCACGACAGGAAAAATGTCATCAATGTTCCTGAGCTGTAAATGTGAAAGTTGTTATGCTGGTGAATGTCTTATTTTGTATATTTTCACCACAATAAAAATAAAAACAAAAACAAACAAAAAAACTGTGTATTAAAACTGTGTCTGTAGTTACAGTAAAGAGCTCTAGTAGTATAGTGGGTAAAGTATTTAGCTGCTAAACAGAATGTCAGTCCTTCAAAGCCACCAGCTGCTCTGCAGGAGGAAGATGAGGAAATCTACTTCTGTGAAGATTTGCAGCCGTGGAATCCCAGTGGGTGTTGCTATGAATTGGTATTTACTTGATGGTAGCAGGTTTAGTCTAGTTTTGGTTTTTGTACTATAGTAGCCTTGTGGTGGTGAGGAAGCTAAAACCTTGCCTTTGGAAACAGGCACATTTGGATTCAGATTTTGAATCTACTATTTTCCTACTAGGAGCTCTGGTAGCATAGTGGCTAAGGCACTTGACTGCTAACCAGAAGGCTGGCGGTTCAAACCCACCAGCCACTCCTCGGAAGGAAGGT
>NW_006921741.1:3654944-3682801 GCF_000298275.1 Orycteropus afer afer | reverse complement strand
GGTTCAAACCCACCAGCCACTCCTCGGAAGGAAGGTTGGGCAATCCTACTTCCGTAGTGATACTGCCTCGGAAACCCAAGGAGGGGTCGGTATGAGTCGGGGCCGACTCGTCGGCAAAGAACAACAATTTTCCTACTAGTTATCCATCTCTAGGCAAGATTCTGATCCTTTGAGCTTCTTTGCTTACCTGTGAAATGAGAATGACATGGCAGCACTTGTGTGTGTGGTTATAAGAATTAAAAGTAATATGTATGTAAACCACCTGCCACAATGCCTGGAAATATGGAAAGGCTTGAACAGCTTGTTGCTCTTAGGGTTATTCCTATCATGTTTAAAGCAGGGTAGAAATTGCTTTATAAGAATCAGCTTTCTAATCTCTTTGAATCTGAAGACATTTTCTTTGTTGATGAAAGAAGAGTTGAGAGTGAGCGTCTTCTACGAAGAGTCTTGGCCTAAACTTACCAACCAACCAACCAAAAATCAAAGTGACTACAAGTCTAAATTGTTTCTCAAGGTACCCGTGAAACCATTTATGTTGTGGTTGTTGTTATGTGCCGCTGAGTCGGACCTGACTCATAGCAACCCCTCCTTGAGTTTCCGGGGCGGTATCACTATGGAAATAGATTGCCCAACCTTCCTTCCAAGGAATGGCTGGTGGGTTTGAACCACTAGCCTTCTGGTTAGCAGTCAAGTACCTTAGGCACTATGCTACCAGAGCTCCTGAAACCATTTATAAGAGATAAAATTCTCCTGTATTCAAAGAAACATTCTTTCAGATTTGAAGGGAATAATAATTATATCCAATTATTTTTTTTTTATAGTGTGCCAAGTGATTTCACTAACCTGCATTATAATTTTCCTTCAAATGAAATCAGTTTAGTACCTAAGCAATGCTGATGGAGAAACTGAGGAAACACACCTGGAAGTGCAGAGCTGGGTCAGCACCCAATAAATCCTATGCTCCAAAGCTGCTTATATGGTTACTACAATTATTCTCTCTGTTTACAAGAGAAGAAATTACGAAAAATTTAGGTTTTTTTTTTTTTTTTTTAATTCACAGATGTTTCCTTTAGAAAGTTATGTTGTTAGTGAATTGACTGAAAGGCCCAAATCCTTTGCAGATCTGCCTGGAAAGATGGCTTCCACCTTCTAGTGACCTCCCATTCTGGATCCTGTCAGTCACTGGTCCAGCTTCAGAAGTGCCCACTGTGTACCCATTCCTATACAGAAAATATACCTCAGTGAGTTAACAGATGTAGATATGGTGATGGAAATGAAATTGATTTAACTGTGGTCAGAGCTCAAAAAGGATGGGATTAAGTTTAGAATGCAGAATAAATATTTCACTTTATTTAACCACCAATTAGACTATCTTCCTGGAAGAAAAAAAGAAACCCAGAAAAATCTAAAGAAAACCAAAAACCTCATGGCATTATTTTATACAGTTCATTTGTTTTTATTCATTCTAAATAACTAAATCAATCTGCACTTACTATTGGTTTCTTGATAGAAAAATTAAAGAATTTGTCTTTACTTCTCAGGGCTATTACAAAGTTGCATGTTTACTATTCAATGTGCCTCATGTTTGAAAAAGAAAAGCACCAAGTCTCTCCCTCTCCCTCATTCCAACCAAGAAGGTAAAACTGTCCATGTAGAGTGGAGGACTGAGCAGTTCAGATGACTTCAACCCTGATGGCAAGGGGCACAGCAGGCAGGGGCGTGCCCTTTCTCCTGCTTTAATGTTGGCAGACCCTATCATTCTTTATTCCTATCTGTTTTCCTTCTAGATTGTAAGCAACAGGATAGCAGGTACTTTTTTTTTTTTTTTAATTTATTTACCATTGTGTATTTTGCAATTAGCATACCGTTTGGTATAAAGTAGATTGTTGTTATGGCATTAGTTGCCACCAAATCAAATGCGATGCATGGTGAACCATGTACAATAACCCAAAGCTGATTCTATCCATGCAAGCATGATTTGGGATCACACCGAGTGCTCTCCAGATTTTGTCAGTGGTCTCTAGATTGGATTTTCCTGAATATGCAATGCTGGTCCTTGAGTTACCTTCAATATCTCAATGTAATATGTTCAATATAATGTGACCCTTTCTGGATTACACTAAGATTCTATGACTTAAACTAATGAGTAGAGAGTGGGGCCAAATAGCTCCATCTATATGTAACTGATGATGTTAACTGATTGCTCATTTTAACTTCTTTAAGATTGAACATCTTTCCTTGCAAAAATGTGGATGATATCCATTTTGTCCTTGGAAAGAAGGTTGGGCAATCTACTTCCGTAGTGATACTGCCTTGAAAACCCAAAGAGGGGTCACTATGAGTCATGTCTGACTCAAGGGCAGTGGGTTAGGTTATCCATTTTGTCAGGTTGCCACGAGGTATAAATTGGTTATACATGCATGTGGGATAGTTCATGACGCATAGTGAATAACACACCAAATGCTAATATAATTTCTCTTCCCCATCTGGCAGTGGTGCTATTCATCTTTGAATTTTAGTGAAAGTAAATTATCTATTTATATTTGCTTTTTAACTTCCAGATGGGGCCAAAGACATATTTGGACCATGTGGGAAGTTAAGCAAGGGTCACAATTGATGTTCTTCATTATGTTCTGACCATTTTTATTACTCTTGTTGAAATTGCTTTTCTGTAATGTGGAAAGATTTCAGGACAATGGATTGAACAAGCAGCTCTAATATTAAATCAAAATGAAAGTGTAGGTTAAAACTGTTAAATCAAAGAAGAAATCAGCTGACCAGACAAAGAAATTTCCATTCCGGTTCTCTGAGTCAAACATAAGGTAAAGAAACCAGATGGAACGCAATATAATTAAGAAAGCCATCTTATTCATTACCAGAGATTAAGAGCTTCAAATTGCCATGTCTTGAATTCCTAACTTTTTTTTTTTTTCACAAATACTCATAATTACCCAGTTTATTAGTGAAGTAACAAGTTACAAATCAGGTTCAGGAACATGTTCAGGATTCTTCAATTAGGACAGCCTTCCCTTGGCCATGTGAATCCCTAACTTTTTTAAACCTAAAAAACATGGTATTTTGCTAGAAAATCCTGCAAGAATTGATTTTGTGTGAATTACTTGTGACAGGGGTCCCAAATTTTGAAGAGGCTGCATTGAATACCAAAACTCCACACTAAAAACCATCTTGGGCCATGAACTTCAGATCCTAGAGAAAAATCACAGGGCCCCAAAAAGGAGGAGATGTGTGGGGAGAACAGTGTCTGGCACATTTGCCTTCGGCATTTCTTTGCTCTGAATCCAACCTTCTCTCAACAAGAACAGATGAAGTCATCTTTCTCTGCCTGTTATTTCCCTTAGATCCCAAGCACCTGGCCTTACCTCTGCCCTTTCTCTTTTGGGTTTTAGTTGTTCTATGCTATTTAATTGCTTGCCCTCTCTGAGGTCCATGTGAATTCACTTCAGTTTCTATAGTCATTTATCAAGCCCCTTCTCTGTTATAGACCTATGGGGATATTGAAAATTCATCTTAGTCAAAGCACTTCTCTCAAGTTGTTCACTACCTAGCAGCAGAGCCAGGGAAGTAAATCATCATTTAATTTAATATGAACCATGCTATGATCGAGATATAAATGATGTGGTGGATTCATAGGAATGGATATTAACTTATCCTGGGGTGCTGGGAAACTCATTGTAACCTCCTTTGTAATCTTTGTAAGGGAAATTCTTTGTGACCTTCTCCAGGAAGATTTCTGTGATCTCTCTTGTAACCTGGTCCTCTGGCCTTCAGAACCCACTGAGACTCTCTATTTAAGAATCTGCTACACTACACATAATGGTTTGTTAACCTCTCTACAAAAGTAGGTGTTGATTGAGATCAGGAACTATGAATTATTATTTTTTTTCTCTCAGTAACTTGCTATAAAAAGAGCTCTAGTGGCATAGTGGGTAAGGCATTTGGCTGCTAACCGGAAGGTGGTTGGTTCAAACCCACCAGCTGCTCTGCTGGAGGAAGATGAGGCAATCTATTTCTCTAAAGATTTATAGCCTTGAAAACCCAGTGACTATGAGTCAAAATTGACCCAATGGCAATTTCTTTTTTAAATCTTGCTATAATAAGTGGCATATCGTACATTCTTAATAAATGTTAAATAAATAAATAAATAATGAGACATTTGAATTTAGGCTTTAATACCAAGTTTAAGTTTGTCAGGTGTGAAAGTACAGAAAAGGCATTCCAGAACAGGAAAATTGTTGTTTTCTCTAACTAGAAATACTGTTGTTTTCGTAAATCTACTTTGTGCTAAGAAGTATAGTATGAATGTCATTTTCTCTAAATATCACAAAAATCCTGAAAGGTAAATGCTATTCTTCACAATTCTCAGAGATAGAAACTCAGACTTTTAGAGGTTAAATAACTTCCTCAAAGAAGTACAGCTGGTAAGTGGAAGAATCAGAATTTAAACCACAGTCTTTCCAACTTCAATGTAATAGTTATACTACTATTCAACATTTCTTAGTTTTGCAGAAGTAGCAAATAAATTCCAAGCATTAAAATTTGAGGGAGAACTGTGGGTATTTCTAAGCAAAAGGAAGTTGCATATGCTTTGTAGAAACCTGTAGAGATTTTTATAAATATCGCACCTGCATGATGTGGGCATAATTAATATTGACATCGGCATCAAAGCAGAAATAGAATTCTAGAAGATCTGGCATTAAAAGGGGGTTTTCAAGTGTGTATGTATATGCTCATGTGCCTAGGATGTGGTTTGGAATTCAATTTAGCTAATCCTAACAACTATAATGCGTTTTATGCTATTTTTCCACAAGACTCAAAAAGTGCATCTGAAAATTTTATTTTCAAACACATACACATGCCTATACACTTACTTCTATGACTACTTGTTTGTTTCATTCTTAATCTGCAAGGGATAAAATATGGATTGTTCAGGTTAGCAAGGGGCAGAGAAGGAAATTTACATGTGCACCCCACCTACTTTCTCAGTATGTGACCTCAGAGGAGGTACTGAACCCCTTCTAAGCTTCAGTTTTCTCATCTGTAAAATGAGAAAGATAACAGGGTTCTGGAAGGAATTAAGTGTGAAGGCTTAGAATAGTGCTTGGCACATAATAGCAACACATAATAAGTATTCTGTTTTTATCTTGATGGTTAAGGTCCTAAACAACATAATGGGAGAGATGTGTAGTTGCAGTGAATGAAGAGTATTGATTTATAGTTCAAAATATGTATTTAATCAGCAAATATATATTAGGCATTTATTATGGCCCAGGCATTAAAAATTATAAATGCTCAAGCTATTAAGATCAGTGTTCCCCAAAGGAGGGTGAGTGGAGAACACAGAGAACTGAATGTGGAGCCCTCATCCAAATGATGGCATTGGGCTTCCTGCCAATAGCTGCCCAGTGAGCCTCACCACAGTGTGCCCAGACTGCAGGTTCTGGGTTGAATATGCTGATTTTGTCTCTCCAGTTTCTGCTACTTTGAAAGAGTTAGAAGAAAGTTACTTATTTCCAAAGAACTTCTTACGAAAATGGAAAGCTTTGTTTCCTTCAGAGGATCAACTTCTCGCTCTTTGCAAAGGCCCCTGTTCATATCCTCTCCTCGAAAGGCCCTTTAAATTATTGTGCCTCTCTGAGGAGCCTCTAGATTGTTCCTGTAATCCTTTTCCATTGCTTATCCATTTCATTGCTGATTTTAACAATTTCCAGTAATTCTTCATTTTCTACTCTGATGCTGTTTCATTAGAAGGTCAGTTTAAGCAGATTGAGAGAAAAATGGATGTCCCTGATCTCAAGTTAGTAGGATATAACCTTCAAATATGCTATTTCAGCTCGTGACTCACTCTGCAAAACCCTAAAATTCTAAACTAAACCCACTGCCATCAAGTCAATGCCTGACTCACAACAACCCCAATTGGGTTTCCAGTGCTGAAAATCTTTATGGAAGCAGATTGCCCCATCTTCCTCCCATGGAGCAGCTGGTGGGTTTGAACCACTGCCTTCTGATAGCAGCCAAATGCCCTGCCCACTGCACCACCAGAACTCCTTAAAAAGTGGACCCCAAAAAATCAAACTCACTGTCATCTAATAGATTCTAACTCATAGCATCCCCCATTGGATTTCTGAGGCATTTCCATAAGCTTTATGCTTTATGGAAGTAGATTGTCCTACCTATCTTCCTTCCGCAGACCTTCTAGTTAGCAGTCAAATGCCTTAGGCAAAGGAGGAGGGAGCAATCTGTTTCCTAAAGATTTACTGCCTCAGAAACCCAGTGGGAGTTACTCTGAGGCCAGTCAACTAACTCCATGGCAGTGAGTTTGGTTTGATTTTGGTTGGGAGCACAATGCCTACTGTGCCTCCAGAGCTCCTTTAAAAAGTGGATTAAGAAAACAAAAACAAAACAAACAAACAAACAAACAAACAAAAAACACTGCCACCGAGTTGATTCCTAACCATAACAACCCTCATAGGGTTTTCAAGGCAGTAAATCTTTGCGGAAGTAAATTGCCCCATCTTCCTTCCATGGAGCAGTATGGATTTAAACCACTAATTTCCTGATTAGCGTCAAATACCTTAGGCAGAGCTCCTTTTAAAAAAAAAGTAATTGGGAGGAAGAATTCTATTCATTCTTTGGACATGTATTTTTCCAGCCATTTTCTCTGTGTCAATATGGAACGGCTTTTGAACTGAAACAGACTTTAGAGATGATCTGAAAGGAAGAAATTAAAAGACAGGGAGGTAAAGTAACCAATCCAAAGCCATACAGCTGACTGGAGTTAAAGCTAGGTCTCAAACCCAAGTTTCTAAACTCAAATTTCCTGACATTTTCCTCACATATGTTTCAATGAATAAGTTGCAGAGCATACCTTAAGTGCAAATAGGGCAGCTGTATAAAGCTTTTTCTATTTTTTTCAAAGAGCATGGCTAGTTATGTTGATGACTCTGGCCTCCCCATTATGCTACTTCATTATTGGGAAGAAGCAGACAGCTGTCCTGTGGTGAAGTAAAAAATCAATCAATCAATAAATAAATAAGTTATATTTCCCATTTAAAGCAGTTCTTATTATTTCACTTAATCCAAATTCATTAGAACCCCAGCCACTGAGAAGGGGCTATGTGTGTTTGTCATTTACTCAGCCCTTATATCCTAAGGATGGCCTTGAAGTCATATGCTTTTAGTAAACAAACTTGGTCCATTACCACCCATCCATCCATTCATCTAATTCATCAGCAACAATGAAAATGTATTGAGCACCTGCTGTATATCAGACTCTGCATTAATATATAAAGAATAAGACACAGAACGTATTTCAAGGAACTTATTTTTGAACAGATGATTGTTGTTGTTGTTGTTGTTATGTGCCGTCGAGTCGGACCCGACTCATAGTGACCCCTCCTTGGGTTTCCAAGGCAATATCACTATGGAAGCAGATTGCCCCATCTTCCTTCTGAGGAGTGGCTGGTGGGTTTGAACCGCCAGCCTTCTGGTTAGCAGGCAAGTGTCTTAGCCACTATGCTACCAGAGCTCCCGAACAGATGATTACAATTCAGAAAAAAAAAAGATATGATCAATGTAAGCATTGTTATGGGAAGGCATGGTGTGGAGACAGGGGAAGAGGTGGTGGCCAAGGTAATTCCTAGAGCAAGTAATGGAGAAGTTTATTCTTTATTAAAAAATTATAATGTAATTTAAAAAAGAATATTAAAAATTTGTCATTTTAACCACTTTTTTCAGTGGCATTAATTACATTCTCCAAGTTGTGCTACCACCACCATTATTTATTCTCCAAAAGTTTTCATCACCCCAAACAAGAATTCAGTACCCCTTAAGCAATAACTGCACTTTCTTCCTTTCTCTAAGGCTCTTGCAACCATCAATAACCTTTTGTGTCCATGCATTTGCCTATTCTAGATATTTCTTTATAAGTGGAATCATAACAATATTTATCCTCTTGTGTCTGACTTATTTCATTTAGCTAATATTTTCAGGGTTCATTCATGTAGTAGCATGAATCAGAACTTCATTTGTCTTTATGACTGAATAATACTCCATTGTGTGTGTGTGTGTGTGTGTGTTGTGTGTGTGTATAAATAAATTGTTGGGTATACAAATATATATACATACACACACACACTACATTTTGTTAATCCATTCATCTGTTGATGGGTCCTTGGCTATTGTATATTATAATGCTTCAATGAACATGGGTGTACAAGTATCTGTGGTTCTGCTTTCAAGACTTTGGATATAGACTTAGAAGTAGATTTTGTGGGTCATATGGTAATTCTGTGTTTCACTTTTTGAGGAACTACCAAATGGTTTTCCTGCATGAATTGACTTGTAATGGATAAGTAGAATTTATTTAAGCCTAAAGAATTGTGTGGAGGAGAGGAGGATGATCACAGACAGAGGGAACATCATGGATAAAGACACAGAGGAATTCTGATAATGGCCAGTAGTTTAGTATGGCAGAAATGAATGAGTCAGGGAAAAGGGAAGAGCTCCAGATGCTGTTGGGAAAGTTAGGCAGGGCCCTACTCAAGAAAATGTTTGTATAAAATGCCAAGGATGCTGAATTTTATTCTTAAAGCAAAAAAAAAAAAAAAAAAAACAGAAGAAGGATTTCAAACAGTAGAGTTATTCAATCAAATAAAAAATTTAGAAAAATTATTTGAGCTTCAGAATAGAGAATTGATTAGAAGTCCATAGTGAATGTTGTTAAGTAGCCCCTGACTTTCTTTAAATTGCTAAATTGTGTTAATGTACATGGATAATAAACATTATGTTATTTGAATTTTCTTTAGCCAGCCCCTCTGTCTCCTGTCCATCTCAAAATCAAAGACCTACTTGAGGCTGAGGAGCTTGCCCAAGAGGGGTAAGCTGTAGAACTGCTCAAGATCATTCCAGAGTTACTGATTTATAAGCAAAGTGCATATTTTGTCTGTCTGTTCTTTTCCTTATAAATTAGAAAAGACCTTTATTACTAAAGAGAAGAACTTGCCTGCAGTAAAACTGAGTGAGTTGGAAATTTGGGAGTGTTGTATTTTCTGAGCTAGAAGGAACTTTAAAATATGATTATATTTCCAGTAGCATCCAAAATGATTAAGGGCAAAGCCCAAGCCACAAAGCCTGAAGCTTCAGTTATTAAATATTTTCAGCATTACATTCAAGAATGGCTTAACCATGTCAGACGGATGACCTGAAATTTGTTTGGATGATCTTTTTCCACTGCTAGACGTGATTCACTTTGTCTAGTGACGTTAGGCTGTCACCTACTGCAGTAAATGTTCCTCTTAGCTCCAATTGTAAAATGGAATTGAGTCTACATGTTCAAAAGTGTCAGATCTTCACTCTACTCTAAAAGGGAACAACCTTACCTCAAAATGAGAAGATTAAATAGAGGTTCTTATTTCCAGTAATTTTTTTCTTCAAATATGATGAAAGGACCTACAATTTTAAAGATACTGTTTCTGAGGGTTTGATCTACCTCTGTGGAATGATCAATGAGAATGTGTCTGGTTCTGGTTTGGAGAAGAAGCAAGACTGACAAGATTTCCTAAGTCTCTGTTGTTCCATTGACAAGGGCTAAAACTTTGATAGAATGAGCTCTGAGTTTCTGAGTTTGACGTTTGGTATAAATACTTCAATACAGCAAACTTCAGTTTGGCAGGTTGGCATTCAAGTAGAATAGGGGACAAGGCCTTAGGAAAAAATTGTTGGTTGTCAAATATTCTTCGCCCTTTTTTTTAGGCAGGAGCTGGGGTGGGAACAAGAAGAGAAATAGCATTTATTGAAGGCTTACCATTGTGGTAGTTAAGTTGTGTGTCCATTTGGCTGGGCCAGGTTTTGAGTGGCTGGGCAGCTGGATGTAGTTATTCCTCATGATGAGACTGGTTATCAACTCCATGGTGGAATCTATTTGAACAGCTGAGTGTCTGCCTTAGGGACATGGTCTGCTTCTAGTATATAAGAAGACAGCTTTGAGAAAGTCTCTTGGACCCTGCATTTAGCCAAGTCTTCATCTCAATAGCCTATCATGTTATCTGCCAATCTTGGGACTGTCAATGGACTTGAATTAGTGGCCACCATATTGGTTGATAATTTGGGGACTATGTCGTTTTACTTGTTGACTTTGGGTTTCTCAGCCTCAGCAGCCAGCAGCTGAGTTAAAAGAAGCCTCCAGTTTCAGTGGGCTGGAAGCAAGAGGCAAAGCTGAAGCCCAAGGTCAAGGGACTTTCACCCAGCCCCTGGAGCTGGCACTCTGAATTCAGACTCCTAGCCTCCTAAACTGTGAGAGAATAAATCCCAATTTGTCAAAACCACCCATTTGTGATATGTCTGTTTGAGCGACACTGGATAACCAAAAACATGGTATGTTAGGAACTTTACCTTTCTTTAATTTAATTCTCACAATAATCCTAGGAGGCATGTGCTGTTATAAAAATTTTAAAAAATAAAAACTTGTGTGAGAGAAAGTAAGCAAGGTGTCAAAAATTATACAGCTAAGAAGTGGCAGAACCAGAATTGATGCCCATGTCTGTATGTCTCTCAAGTCCATCATTTTTCTACTATTTCATGCAAGCTGCCCTTCTCTTTCTATTGACACCAGCTAGACTGGGACTCATTTTCCTTAGCACCTCTTTCAAGGTTTTACTTTCATTGAGATTATGTATTTATTATTGTTTTGTCTTTTTATATGTATGTGTCGGGGGGGGGGTAGAGTGTTGATTATGAAACATGGCCTATTTTAACATAAAAATTTAAATGTAGAATTGGTGTGTGTCTTTCTTATGTCCTGTGACAGCTTGAAGTTCTAGATTTCTCTGATTTATATACTGTCATCTCATTTGATTACTGTGACAGCCTTATCAGGACACTTTATTGTTATGACTATTTGACAGATAAGAAAAGAGGCTGAGTAAAGTTGTCCTAGGAGCTCTGGTAGCATGGTGCCTAAGGCACTTGACTGCGAACCAGAAGGCTGGAGGTTCAAACCCACCAGCCACTCCTTGGAAGGAAGCTTAGGCAATCTACTTCTGTAGTGACACTGCCTCCGAAACCCAAGGAGGGGTCGCTATAAGTCGGGTCCAACTTGACGGCACATAACAACAGCAACAACAACAACAAAGTTGTACTATTAGTGCACATCTTGAAGTGGATTTCTGACTGAATCCTACATTCTTTTCTCTATTGCACACTGTTCATTCTTCCCCAAATTAATGTAACAGGGTCAGAAAATTTTATTATTCTGTGATTCTGTGACGAATCTCCTTAACTGCCTTTTTATGTTCATTCATTTAGTTATTCATTAATCCATCCATCATTCATTGAACATTCTTTGATAGATTGGCCTATTATTGGCCAATCACTGATGTAGGCTATGAGAATGAAAAAGGAAAGCTATAGAGTCATTACCCCCACAAAGAACATGCACAATTTGGTGAATCTTTGCAGTGGAGCCTGTCATTACTTTTGATTATCTTGTTTATCTTTAAAGTATCCCTTTTGCAACCCTCATATTCTGTGAAGAAGGCTTATAGGAAGAACAAAATTGTTTGGTGGAGGAATGCATTTGAGAATCACCTAGTCTAGGTTCACATGGCAAGGATGTTATTTCCTCAAACAAACAGACAAAGCAAATAAATGATATGGTGGCACTTCTGACTGACTGTCACCCTATATTGGGAAAAGAAGGAACAGTGAGTCCCAGTGTTGAGATGAATATACTGTGAGGGTGACAGCTGGAGTTCCACAGCTTTCCTCCTTCCTTCTGCCAAGGAATTTCTTGAACCTGGAGAGTTAAGCTGTCAGAATTATATTGAGATGAATTCTTAATGGAGATAAATGTTCACCATATATTATTCAATTAGAAAACAGCTTGTTAGAAATTATATACAATAATTCCTTATTGTTAAGACAATAAATGTATATGTCAATATATGTTTTAAAAGACTGAAATTATATGGTATCAGTGGTTATGTCTGAAAGATACCATTATGTATTTTTTTAATTCCAAATTTCCTATAATCAAGAGTCATGCCTTTATCATATAACATATGAAATTAAAATTATTATAGTTTAAAAATTGTTGTTAACAAAATGAAGGTCATGAAGTTAAAAGCACAGCAAATTCCAAAGTAAATGGTACCTGGATAATTAGACTGAAGGAGGAAGAAATCATAATAACAACAAGAGCTGTCCAAAACCTAACCACAGGGCTCAGAAAGGGGGTGGAGGAACTCCTCCAAACAGTTCATAAAGACCCCATTTTTCCTTTGAAATCTATACTCCAACTCTGGGTTTCATAGTGCTTCCCTCTGTAGAGGGGACAATTAGGAAACCCCTGAGTCCTTTGAGGCTGAATAGTTCTTATACATACCAGGGGGCATAGTAGAGCTTGTAAACAGGGGTGGTGATTACGGATTTCTTGATGGATCAGTAAGGGAATGGATTGAGGGATAGTGATCATAGATTGAGCCCCACGGCTTCCTTCTTGTTGTTGTTTGCGAGTCGGCCCGACTCATAGCGACCCCTCCTTGGGTTTCCGAGGCAGTATCACTACAGAAGTAGGATTGCCCAACCTTCCTTCCGAGGAGTGGCTGGTGGGTTTGAACCACCAGCCTTCTGGTTAGCAGTCAAGTGCCTTAGGCACTATGCTACCAGAGGCTTCCTTAGGCAGGCCAAACCAAGGAGCTATCCTAACAAACCTGTGCTACCCTGATAATCCCAGCAGGCATTGTCTGTTTGGAGAGGGGACTTTGTGCTCACAGTAACTCTAAGTTGTTTGGAGATGTTTTATTACTTATTTATTTTAAATAAAACTATCTCTTAAAGGTTATAAGGAAAAATTACGAAGAACTCATTTTTTTTTCTTTTCTCCTTCACTTCCTTTCTTCCACCCTTCTTTTGTTTCCCTTTGACAGCTCTCTCCATAGGTTTTCCATTCCTTCTTTCTCAGTCACATTCTCCATTTCTTCCAAAAGTATTTTTTTGTAAGTACCTACTTTATCAAGTTTTATGTTAGGCACTGGATATAAAAATGAATAAGATGAGCCCAGTATCTCTCTTGAGAAAATGGAGAAGGACAAAGGGTGTTGTCAGAACACTTGCTAAATGTTAGAACTTAAGAAAGAACTTGAACTTGTCAAAGCTTCTGTACAAAGAACAGAAACTTTTTCTAGGCACTTCTGCCATTGTGATCAAATAAACTCAGCAGTTGAATGTCTCGTTTGGCTTCTTAGAGCTGTCATCTTCAAGAGCTTGGAGATGATTCTAGTCTCTGGTAACAGCTCCCAGGCTCCTGCAGGGGCTTTCAAAGCAAGCTGGTTTTACAATTACATGTGAATAAGGAAGAAAAGCAGGCATTTTGTTTTTCATTCTCAAATGATATTTTAATGCTGTTATAGCTTCTCTTATCTTTGGACTATAAGAAGATTTTTTTTTTTTTAACTTTTTATTGCAGTTTGGGTGCAAGTTTACATAGAAGATTTGTTTCCTATTCAACAATTTACACACATTTTGTTTCACGACATTGGTTTAAGTCCTCACAATGTAACAACATTCTCTCCACTTCTTCCCTTGTTCCTTGTTTGCTTTCTTCTCTTCCTTCTTTCCTGCCACTTCCTGCCTTCTGAGGTTTGTTTTGGAGCAAATGCTGCCCTTTGGATCTCCTACTGTTGATTAATCTGAGGAGCACCTTCCTCACAAGTAGGCCTATTGTTTGGCTGAAAGTTGATCCCTGGGGAGGGGTCAGTCCCAGGCTTGGAGGTTATCTAAGGGTCATCATCTCAGGGGTTCCACTAGTCTCTATCAGACCAGTAAGTCTGGTCTGTTTTATGATTCTGAGTTTTGTTTTACATTTGTTTTGAACTCTGAGGAGACTAGTGGTTTTGCTTATGGTTTTTATAAGTAGGGAGGGAAAATTGTTTACAATGATTAAAAAAAAATTTTAACTAAGTAAAACTGGCTTTTTTTTATCTTAAGGATTAGTAGATTCAGGAAAAGACAGAGCAAAGGTGACACTATAATTAACAGGCAGTTGCAGGAGAGGAAGGCCTCATGCTGTGCAGTATGTAATTTGGAAACCAAATGTTCTTGTCAGAGAGACCTGGCCTTATGCAGAAAGCTACAGGAATTGCTCTAGACAAATGGACTGACAAAACTTACTGTGTGTGCTGGAGAATCCTGGTCACCTGTTCTCTTTCTCCCTTTCTACCAACTATTTTTTTTATTGTATTCAGTTATTCATTTACTTAACATTTATTGATCACTAACTATTCACCAGGCACTTTACTAAACATAGAAACAGAAAGATGAATAAGGAAAAAAATCCATACCCTCAAGTGAGTCTCTCTGTATTATAGGAGTGATAGACAAGTAAACTGACATCTTCCCCTGTACTCCAACTTCTGACACAGAAACTTAAACAGGCTGCTATGGAAGCTTCCATGACAGCAACTCAAGTTGCCTGGGAGTTTGGCGAGTTTCTTAGAGAAAGACTTAAAGCATATCCAGGAAAGATCTGTCCAGATGGACTGGATGGGGAGGTATTCTAAACTGGAGACATGGATTCATTCATTTTTCAGAACCAGCAGTTTGAAACTTTGGGATGTCAAATAATTTACATGGTTACACACAGTTATCGTATGGCCAGAGGCAGAATTTAAACTCAGATATATCTTTTTCCACAGCTCACATATATTACTTCCAGGTACAAACTGGTGGAAATTTCTGCTGCACTTCTCTGGGGAGAATACTACCAAATGTGTTCATTTACAATAAGAGAATTATATAAGATTGTGCCATTAGGTGTTGATTTCTGTGGTAAAGCTTATAAATTCTGTAAGAAGTCAAAGAAATGTAGTTGAAAATCAGTTTCTTTCCTGTATTTTGTGGGCCCAGGAATCCCTATATTCAACTTCCTACTGGTAAATGACACATGAAACAAAACAAATGAATAATAAATGGGATTGTTGAATAAATGATTGTGCATAGCTTTGTTAATATTAAGTGACTGATAGACTGTGTTCTGGATATTTTAAATGTGTAGTTGATGACTCACTTGGCCTCCAAAGAGAGCATATAAATATAGCGAGTGTGGAGGAGAGAGACTGCTTCTAGAGCACTGCTCTGAAAACCTGGGGTAGTAGTTTGGGCTGGCTCCTCCTGCACCCTCCCCTTGTCCGCAGCTCCTCCCCACTAGGGTGGCACTGGCCTCATATAGCCACACACTGAGCTGTGTTGGTGGCTTTCCAAACAATGTTCTCATTTTCTAGGGCTTAGAAAGATGTGATCTTTTTTTCATTTTTTTGCTCTCAGTCTCGGCCAAACTATTTTTTTAGCCTTTCCTATTAAGAAACTCTGCTGCCTTCAGACTTCTGACTCATAGGCACTGACTGGCTTCACTAGCTTTCCTCCCCAGTCTCCCATGCTTCCAAATGTATATACTTCACGGATGAATCAATGATGTGGAGGAAGATTTCAGATACAGTTGACCTCCGCACTACTTGCATAGGCTCCTCATGGCTCCCTTTCCATTCCAGTGTTTGGGGAACAAAATCTTGTATCCTGAAATGAATGGAAATTCTGTGCAGGCCTGTTTTCAGAGGTATTAGAGATAACCCACTCCCAAAAATGATCTGCCTCCTACTCCTTACAATGTGAAGTTAGAAAGCAATGATGAGGTTTTTTTTTTTTTTTTCTTAATTTCCTGTTACAGTTGAAAGAGTGCCACATTATTTTATACAGTGACAAAAGATCTGTGTGATATAGTCATAATAACAAAAGATAATTCATATAAATCACCCAAACCAGTCTCAAAATAGTAAACCATTAATAACTAACAGTACTTCCTATTGTAATCATTATGATGTTGTTGTTATTGTTATGTGCCGTTGAGTCGGACCCGACTCATAGCGACTCCTCCTTGGATTTCTGAGGCGGTATCACTACGGAAGTAGATTGCCCAACCTTCCTTCCGAGGAGTGGCTGGTGGGTTTGAACCACCCACCTTCTGGTTATCAGTCAAGTGCCTTAGGCACTATGCTACCAGAGCTCCCAATCACTATGATAAGAATGATAATGGTTATGACAATGAAGACAAAAAGAATATATTTTATGCTAACATCTAATTCTTTACCCCTGACCTAAAGATTTTATTAAATTTCACACTTAAAGGATAAATAGAAAGAGAAAATAGAGGTACGATAACTAGACTACATCTGTGGTTATTCTTTTAGCGTTTTCATACCTGACTTTCTTCTTCTTGTTAAATTACAACCCAACCCATCATGAGAATGATGCATGGTTTGATGCATCAAGAAAATAGTCAAAATTTTGGATAACCTTATACTTTAAATTTTCTACCTAATGACATTTTTAGAAATGTGTCTGCCACTTGAGTCTTAAGTGAATATAATCTAGGCCAACTGTGTTTCTGCTTGAAGTTTCAGTTGTTGGTTTTTTTTTTTTTTCAATCATGTTCTACCAATAGAAATGAGGTCTGACGTTTAGTTGGCAGATTTATTTTGTGGATCATAAGATTGTGTTCTCAGAGTACTTGGAAGTTACAAGCAGATGCTCCCAGAAGAAGCCGCAGACTTGATTTGATTTCTAGGAGATTCTCTGAGTAAACTTGGGTAGGGAAAATGCATAATTAGCCAAGTCTTGATGGGAGCTAGTCATAAGCAATGCAGAGGCAGCTTGTATGGAAAAATTGGAGCAGACAGTGTTGTAATCCAACCCAGTTACTGCTTTCAGTTTCTAGTGCAGTTTCCAGCAAGGAATAAAGTAGACTCTGATAAAGTGTAATCTGTGATGAATGGTGTCTTGGAGATAGACAATGGCTTCAGGGATGATGGTAGCATAGTGCCTAAGGCACATGACTGCTAACCAGAAGGCTGGTGGTTCAAACCCACCAGCCACGCCTTGGAAGGAAGGTTGGGCAATCGACTTCCATAGTGATACTGCCTTGGAAACCCAAGGAGGGGTAACTATGAGCCGGGTCCGACTAAACTTTAGACTTACACTTTCTCTAAAAATTCTTAAGGATGGTTGATTTAGATGAAAAGTCATTTTCCCCTTTTGAGGGGAATGATGTTGTTTAACACTATTGTTATGATATTTTGAAAATGAGGAAGTGGTGTGGGTCAATGAGGAGTAAATGTATTACTTGAACTGTGTTGGTGACTGAAATTGCAAATGACAAATAAGAAGCAGGATGTTGTGGGGAAGAACATGACAACTAAATCTCTAATCCTGGTTCTTTTTCTTTTGAATGGGAATAATAATGTAGACCTATAGGACTACTGTGAGATTAACAATAAGGCATGTGATAGGCTAATTTAGTGTCTGGGAGCTCTGGTAGCATATTGGCTAAGGCACTTGACTGCTCACCAGAAGGCTGGTGATTCAAACCTACCAGCCACTCCTCAGAAGGAAGGTTGGGCGATCTATTTCTGTAGTGATACTGCCTTGGAAACCCAAGGAGGGGTTGCTATGAGTCAGGTCAGACTCGAAGGCACATATCAACAACAACAACAACAGTGTTATATTTGAGCAATATGTGTTCAAAGTAGGATATAACTATATATATATAAACATAACTCAAAGTATGAGTTATCACTACAGTGGCCATCCTGGTAGCTTAACAGTGATAATAATAAAAGTAATAGAAATCATAATAATAGTGGTAAAAAGTTATTCCATGTTTATGAAGTTCTAGGCAATGTGTTAAAGCTTTATATGCACCATCCTACTTGATTATTGAAATAAATCCTTGACGTAAGATATTGTTACATCTTCTTATATAGTTAGTAGTAGAAATAGTGGTGATTTTATTGACAGTGATGTGGTTATAATAGTAATGTTGTTATGGCATTCCTAATGCCTCAGATCCTCTATAGACATACAAGTTGCCATTACATTGATTCCAACTCATTGCAACCCCATGGATATCATAGTAGAACAATGCTCCATGGGGTTTCCAGTGTCTGCTTTTTCAGAAGTAGACCACCAGTTTTTTTTCAAGACACTTCTGGGTGGACTAGAAAGTCCAGCCTTTCAGTTAGCAGCTAAGCATATTAAGCATTTACGCAATCCAGGAGTAGGCATGGTAAAAATAACAGGATTCTACTGCACATTGAATTTCTTCAAGCTCATCCAAAAAAGCAGGAGAGTTCTTAGAACCTAGATGTCATCTTCTGATCTTTCTCCTCAGTCTTTGGCTCAAGTAGGTGTCAGATCATAGCCACATTATTCAAACATTACCTCTTTACATATATTCTGATAAACATTTAATAAATATTTAATGAATGTTTACTAAATGTGAGTACTCCAGGTACTGAAATACAAAGATGACTGAATCACAGTCACTGGATTGGTTTAGAATCTAAAACAGAGTAATAACAAGTAACCAAATAAATTGCCATGTAGAGTAATATGCACTGCAATGCTGAGGTAATTATGCAACAAGGGGAGAGAGAAATGTTCTTGATACAATGAGGAGGCCATATGTACACTGGGTGGTTGGGAAGAAGCCAAGGTTTGTTTCAGATTTGTCTAATGGTTGAAATTAGGTACAATGGCTCAGTATTTTCTTAATGATACTGTATATAAGCATTAAAAACAGGTAATTGAGATAATGATTATAAAAAAATATAGGTATATAAAGTTCTTTAAGATTTCAGTGCAGGAGAGTGATGCACATAGCTTAGAACATGAGATTTGGAGTCAAAAGATCTATGATCAGTTCTAAGTCACTAAAACTCTTTGATCCTCCACTTCTTCATTTGTAAAAACCTAATCATAATATTCCTGCTCTACTTTTGCCATAATTTTCACAGATAAAATGCGCTACATTAGGTAGAAATGGCTAGATAAGCACTGATGTTTTTATTGTACACAGCAAGAAATACCAGGGATGATTTCATAGAAATCTTAGAAGAGGAGTAAGAATCTGTGTTGAGGCGATCAGAAAACTTCCCAATTCTCTCTTTTGGGAAGGGATAGGCTTACCATCATGATCATCCTACTCATGGTGGAGAGAATGACATAAGTAAATATGTACAAGGCTTATACCTCAGGGCTAAGTAAGTTGGAAGCCATTCAGATTTGAGCAGAAGAGCAGAATAATAATAATAATAATAATAAAGCTGTGTTTTGGAGGACACTGTAATTTTTAGGTTGCCCTGGAAAGCAGAGAGACTAAATACAGGATTTTCTTAGGAAGCCTGATAGAGGTCATAAGATTAAAAAAGAGAAAGTGGATGTAAGAGTCATTTCAGCAATAGGTTATCTAGAGATTGACTTATCCCTCAAACTGTTCTGCTACTACTACAGCAATGAGATTTTAAAGAAGTTTGTGGAAATACAGTAGGGCTCCAAAATCCTCCATTTCCTGCCAGAACATTGCAATCAAGACTTTCCAAATTCAGGTCTTGATATGCCATTTTGGAGTCATGCTCTGGTGGCATAGTGCCTAAGGCACTCTTCGGAAGGAAGGTTGGGCAATCTACTTCCAAAGTGATACCACTTAGAAACCCAAAGAGGGGTTGCTATGAGTGGGATCTGACTTTTTTTTTTTTTTTGGTTCTCCTACCATATCATACTTCAATTATTTCTATGCAATAGCCATGGGTAACCATTCCTTATTCTGTGACTGCTGAAAGGGCAAGGAGGCCACATTTCCTGGCCTCTTCTAACCCTACAAGAGAAAGGATCACCATCGGTAACCCAAGGCCTATTTCTACAAGGCCAGACATGCTGCCTCCCTCCAGCCTTTTCACCAACCATTCCTCCCAAAGCACCCACCACCTCTCTCCTAGGTCCTATAATTCGCTGCAGTGGCCACACAGAACTCACAGATTATGGGGTTTATTAGGGAAGCACCAGGCTACAATGCAAGTTCAGGAAAAACAGTCTCTCTCCCAGACCACAGTCTGTCTCCCAACAGTCTCTCTCTCAACAGTGCGTGCCCCTCAGTGTCTCACTCAGTAATGTGTGTCTCTTGCGTCTCTTTCCCAGCAGTGTCTCTTTCAGGAGTGCGTGTCTGTTTCAGCAGCACATCTTCCTCAACCAGCAGTCAGAGAGAGACTTCTTCTGCCTCTAGGAGGCCTCCTCTTGAGCCTGCAGAGTGGCCAAACTAACCAATCATAACATCAGAATTCTAAGCACCTGAGAGAGAGTGGGAACCTCCCAGAACATTGCTTTGTGTTGCACTCAACAGAAATACCCCAGGTGGATAACTTTACAATCAGGAACTCCTGAGTTGCTCACAGCTAATTCCACCACTGAGTTTACAAAGACTTATGGCTAGAAAAGCCATACCAGGTAACTTACTACACCAGAGTGACCATGACGAAAATTTTGCTTATGCCATTTCCTCTTCCTGGAACATCAGTGTCTCACCACATTGAATGTTCCCGTTCTTCAATCCCAAGCTAAATTGTTACCTTTGCTGTGACGCCTCCTCTAGTTCATGCTCTCCCCTCCCCCAAATAGTGAGAATCTTTGTCTCCTGCCTTGAGGGACCTAATGTATTTTGCTGGTATCTCCATTTCTCAGAATCAATACGGGCAAAAGTTGGGATTTATTCAGTAAATAGTACTGATGTTGGAAGTTTTCAGTCTACTGTGGGATCAGATTCCTGGAAGCATCCAGCTTGCATATCTAAGAAACCTTGTGATCAACCTGATTCCCACTCATGATGTTGTTGTTGTTGTTAAGTGCCACTGAGTGGTCTCCAAATCATAGGGACCCTGTGCACAGCAGAACGAAAATACCGACCGTCCAGTGCCTGCTCCATGATCCTTGCTGTACTTGAACCCATCACTGCAGCCACTGTGTCACTCCATCTTGTTGAGGGCCTTCCTCTCTTTCCTCACCTCTCCGCCTTACCAAGCATGACATCTTTCTCCAGGGAATTGTCCCTTCTGATATCATGATCAAAGTAGGTGAGATGAAGTCTGGCCATTCTTGCTTCCAAGGAGCATTCTGGCTGAGCTTCCTCCAGGACAGATCTGCTAGTTCTCTTAGCAGTCGGTGGTACTTTCATCATTCTTCTCCAACATCACAACTCCAAAGCATCAATTCTTCGGTCCTCCTTATTCATTGTCCAGCCACTCATGATACTCTTTATCAATAAACCCATGCTGCTGTCAGAACATGCTGCGAAGTCATACACTCCTGTAAAGAAAGACTATTTCTGTAACAAACTGGAAATTATACTAATTTATTTATCAACAATATTTTTAAAAAGTTATTTAAGAAAAAAGGTATCTCCAAAATATTAATTTTTTTCTCTGACACAAAGACACTTCTCTGCCTTCAATCTTTCTGGCTTTTCCAAACATTGCTTTTGTAGCAAAATCCCTAAATACAAAAGAGTTCTTTGAGGATAGACTATTAAGTGCTAAATTGTAGAAAACAATGCCCTTTGATACAGAATGTAGGGGAGAGAGGTTTCTAATGTTTCACATACCGAATGACCTTTCAATAGTCTAATACCAGCTTCAAAAATGGTTCTATTGATGCACGATTCAACAAGCAACTTTCCATTTATAGATTACCCATGTTTTCTCATGAGTAGATAGATAGATTTCCAGCAAGTAGATGCCTGATGATTTTCAACGTGTCAGTGTTCTGAACAAACAAAACCCCCTTTTCCTCCAGCATCCGACATGCACTCTCACCTTGCACAGTTCCTAGGACACAACTACTACTGATGTTGGTAAAATACCCAGATTCCCACTTGGGCTGACCTTTATCCTCCTCTAGCTCAGCAAATGCCTTTTAGTAGGAACTGACTAACTCAGTGAATTAGTCAGCAGTCCCAGTTTTAATAATCTTCCAAATTGCTAGAGTACTTTTTGCTCTCTGAACATTTATTTGTGATCTCTTAGCACTTTTTTCTTCTGCCTAAATGATTTTTTTTTTTTTCTAAATAAACATTTAGGGAGCCTTGGTGACACAATGGTTAAAGTGTTTGGATGCACACTGAAAGTTCTGCAGTTCAAACCTACCAGTTGCTCTGCAAGAGAAAGCTGAGGCAGTCTGCTTTTGTAAAGATTTACAGCCTTGGAAACACTATGGGGCAGTTCTCTTCTGTCCTATAGGGTCACTATGAGTAGGAATAAATAGGTAATAAATATTTGGCTATATGAGTGAATGACCAAATGAGATGTATGTGGACCACCATGGAAGGCTCATTTGCATTTCAAGCCAAAACATAAGTGTACAACATATGATCTAGTCTTTTGGGAAAAATCCATCCATCCTGACTACTCCATACTCACAGTGACACTCAGCTGAAACCGCTATCTTGTTCTGCCTTCTAATTAATCCTCTGTTTCTTCATTCTTCTCATAACAACCAGAGTAATTTTTCTATGCTGATTTTTTCTATAAAGAAGTTCACATGCTTATTAGTAATATATAATATTTGAAAGCTAAAATATCATACTTGTGAAAACATTGAAATTTAATAGTAAGAAAAACACCATGATCCTCTCCTCCAACTTGTAAATTAGAACAATGCTAATACCTTTGAGGTCCTGGGCGCTACTCCCAAATTCTGTCTCCCTGCCTTCCTCTTTAGCAACTTGCTTTTCCTATTCAGCAGTATGGATTTATTTTTATTTTTAAAAAATTTCTACATGTACAATTTTGTGACATTGACTACGTTGAGTTGTGCAGTCGTGCTCATCCTCCTTTTCTGAGTTGTCCCACCTTTATTAATATAAATAAACTCACTGCCCCCAAAGTTCCTATCTACTCTTTTGAGTGGCAGTTGTCAATTTGATTCCATAGATATTGTTCTTAGAAAACCGTAATGCCCAAGAAAGACTTTTTTTAATCTTTAGCTAGTTAAGCTAAACACTTTTTCAGTTTTAGGAAGACTTAGAACATATGTTTGGTTTAAAAACTCTCTTCGGGCAAGTTTCACCTTCTATGGCTCCAGAAACTCTAGAATTCATGAGAATTTTAATTTCTATTCTGCATTTTCCTCCTTTTGATAAAGATGCTTATATAGAATCTTTGATCAAAATACTCAGTTACAATAGCTGGGCACCATCAGTTTTTCTGGTCTCATGGCAAAGGAGGCAGTTTTTAATGGAGGCAATCAGCCACACATTATATTTCCTCCTCCTGTTCCTGACTCTCCTTCTTCCTTTCTTGCTCTATGTGAATAAAGACCATTTGTGCCTTAAGTGGCTGCTTGTAAGCTTTTAAGACCCCAGGAACTGCACAACAAACTAGGAGGTAAAACAGAAGCACTAAACATGTTGTTAGGCCAGTTAACTGGAATTTCCCATGAAACCATGACCCTAACCCTCTAAACCAAAGAACCAAATCCCATTAAGTGTTTGGTTGTATATAAACAGCCTCAGCAGCTACTCTTTTTTTTTTTTTTGTAAATATATCACAACAGGTGTTTCAATTAAACTTTTTACAGGTGTACAATCTTTTCACAGCAATTAAAATAATCATCTGTGCAACCCTGTCCTTGATCAATGAGCTTTTTCCACCATAGTTACTCCTCCTTTCCCCCATCCCTGACACCCTGGTAACCATTAATAAATTTTGGTCTCTATACATTTACCTTTTATTTTTTTAAATATAAGTGAAGCCATACAATATTTGTCCTTTTGTGATAGCTTTATTTCACTCAGCATAAAGTCTTCAAACTTTATCCTTAGTGTAGCATGTATCAAGACTTTATTTCTCCCAAGTGGCTGAGTAGTATTCCATTGTATGTATGTACCACATTTTGTTTATTATTTTATCTGTTGATAGACATTTAGGTTATTTCCATCTTGTGCTGAAACAAACATTTTACACAAGTCTCTTTTTGAGTCTGCTTTCAGACTCAAATACTTTATGAGTAGAATTACAGTATATTTTTTGAGATTCCTTTATGTCATTGTATGTATTAGTAGAATATTCATTTTTTATTTCATTTTGTGGAGTATTATTTACTCAGTTATACATTCTTCTGCCAGTGAATATTTGGGTTTTTTTTTAATATTTCTATTACAAACAATGTCAGACCCGACTCATAGCTACCCCTCCTTGGGTTTCCAAGGTGGTGTCACTGCTGGAAATAGATTGCCCAACCTTCCTTCTGAGGAGTGGCTGGTGGGTTTGAACCACCAGCCTTCTGGTTAGCAGTCATATGCCTTAGGCACTATGCCACCAGAGCTCCCATTACAAACAATACAGCAACAGTCATTTTATACATAGTTC
The DNA here is from genome assembly GCF_000298275.1 of Orycteropus afer afer. NCBI lineage: Eukaryota > Metazoa > Chordata > Mammalia > Tubulidentata > Orycteropodidae > Orycteropus > Orycteropus afer. Next base: position 3,658,538 of record NW_006921741.1, on the reverse strand, counting down.
CCGTTATTTATACACAAGAGTTTTGTTCTGGTTACCTAGTGACACTCTGACAGGAATATACCATAAACGGGATGGCTTTAACAAACAGGAGTTTATTCTTACAATTTGGAGGCTTTAAGTACAAGTTCAAAGTGCCAGGCTCTAGGGGCTGGGTGAAAGCTCCTCAACCTTGGGGTCCAGCTCTGCCTCCTGATCCCAGCCCACTGGAACTAGAGGCATTTCTTCACTCAGAAAGCTGTTGGCTGCTGAGGCTGAGAAGCTCCAAGGTTGACAAGTAAAAAGGCACAGTCCCGATGTTACCAATCCACATGGCAGGCCACTAACTTAAGTCCACTGTAAGTCTCAAGGTCAGCAGAGCATAGCAGGCTGCTGAGCAACAACACAGCTACATGCAGGGTCCAAGTGTGCCAAAGGCTAGAGACCATTCTCAAAACTTCTCCTTATATACAGGAAACAGATCACATCCCAAAGGCAGCTACTTAGCTGCTTGTGGTAGATCCCACCATAGAGTTGATTGCCAGTGTCATCATGGGGAATCCTACATCCAGCTGCCCAGCCACTCAAACAGGCCAGCCAAGTTGACACAAAAACTGAACTACCATAAGTTTCTCTTGAGTATATACTTAAGATTGGAATACTGGGTCATAAAGTTCTCACCTGCTCAGGTTTACAAGAAAATGCCAAATTTTTATTCAAAATGGTTGTGTTATACGCACACTACTGTTCAGTGCAGCACAATTCACTAAAGCAAAGAGATGGAAACAACCTAAATGCCCAACAGATGACTGGATAACCAAACTATGGTATGTTCACACAATGGAATGCTATACAACATTAAAGAATAAAGAACAATACATGAATCATAGCAAAATGTGGATGACTTTAGAGGCAATTATGCTGAGTGAAATAAGTCAATCACAGAAGGACAAATACTGTATGAGGCCACTATTGTAAAAATTCAAGGTAAGTTTATTCAGGGAAGGAAACTCATTTTGTTGGTTACTGAGGATGGAAGGGAAGTGGAGGGAAAATCTTGGATAGTTTGGGGGTCACATGTCGATTTGGTTGAGGGGAGGAATGGTATGAAAATAGTCTGTGACCAGCATGGTGACACTGGGGAAAGGAAAGACAGTGAAATGTACACAAAATATATAGACAACAGAGGAAAATACTATTACATACACAACATTGCAGTATCACTAGCACCAAATACCAGGCTACAGATCAATGCATAGAGAAGTGAAAAGAGCAGGTGGTGGGGGTAGGCAAATAGAAATACACCACAGGCCAAGGATAGTTTTGGCTGAAGATACTTTTACATATGCACTTGTGCTACAAAATTAGCATACATATATACATTACAGAAACATTACAGAAACATACATTATACAGAAACATAAATATATATTACAGAAACAACAGTAGATAGGCTGAGAGTAACTTCTCAGAGATAACCAAACATTTTGTGAGAGAGATTCACCAGGCCTGGAGGCTCAGGACTATAGTCTCAGGGGACATCATGCTCAATTGTCGCAGATAGTGCATAAAAATGTTGTTCTACAACCTAATTTGGTGAGTAGCAACCTTTTAAGGGGTCTTAAAAGCTTTTGAGTGCCCATCTAAGATGTAACTATTGGTTTCCTCTCGTCTGGAGCAAAAAAGAGTGAAGATCAAAGTCATCTGGAAACAATTAGTCCAAAGATAAGAACCACAAGGACCTCAGCCTCATGACCCAAGACCAGAAGAACTAGGTGGTTCCTGGCTACCAATGCCAACCACTTGGAAAGGGATCAAATCTGGAAATCCTGGAATGAGTGGGAGGAAAAATGTGGAACAAAATTCAAAAACACAAAAATGGCTAGAATTGCTGTTGGAGAGAGACTGGTAAAACCCCAAGACTTTCTCCCCGGGTTACTCTTGGGGCATAGAAATGGACTCACTTACATGGATTGGCTCTCAGCTCAACAGTAGAAAGACCTACACACAGAACGCCTACCACAGCTAGATGCACCTATCTACTCTAGGGAGATGCAACCCTTGGATCAATCAACCATGAGACTCCAGAGGAGTAGCACTCACATAGAGGGAAAGCTGGACAGACAGGAATGCATGGATGAGAAGGGCACAGGGAGGGGGTGGTCACAGTGGGGAGAGGAAAGGAGAGTGTTTTACTGTTGGGGACAGTAATGGGGACCGTGAAATCAGATGTGCATGAACTGTTGAATGTAAAACAAGTTTGCTACATAAATTTGCACCCAAAGCACAATAAAAATTAAAAAATAAATAAATGGTTGTATTAACTTCTTTGTATACCTGAAATATCCAGGAGTTTACATTGCTTACATCCTCACCAACATAGAATTTTGTCAGAAATGTTAATTTTTGCCCATTTACCAAGCATAAAAATGTTATTGAGCTTTTACATTGCATTTTCTTGATGAAGAATAGTATTGACGTTTTTAAATATGTTTTTTCACCATTCATGTTTCTGCTTCTGTGAAATGATTGTTCAATCTGTTTGCCTACATTTCCATTGGATTTTGTTTTCCTTACTGATGTGGAGGAATTCTTCTATCTTGTGGATTTTATTATTGGTAAGCTGTGCTGAAGATATTTTCCCCAACTTATAAATTGCCTCTTCACTTTGCTTCTGGTGTCTGTAAATCACAAAAGCTCTTGACTTTAATATAGTAAAAATTTCTAGTTCTTTCTTTTATGGTTGCCACTCTCTTTAAGAGATCCTTTCCTACCACAAGTCATAAAGATATAAAATTATGTATTTTTCACATTTATACATTCTTGTGTATTGTTTTTTCCAGATAACTAATTGTCATAACACTATTTAAAGAGTAGCCTTCTTTCCCTTAGACATCTGCAATACTGTCTCTGCCCTATATCATATTTCTATATTGTATGGGTATGTTTCTATGTTATCTATACTGTTTCATTTTTCAACTTGTTTATCCCTGTGCTAAATCTTAATTAAAGTTCTTTGTAATGAACTATATAATATCTGATGGATCAAATTCTTTCACATTATTTTTCTTTAGAAGCATCCAGGAGAGCCAAAGTACCATGAGAAAAATCCTACCTGAATTTAGAGACCTCAAGAATAGATTTGATGCATTGAACCATAATGACTGAAGATCAGATGAGTTATGGGATAACATCAAGTATGTCATACATGCAAAGATCATTAAAAAGACAGGCAAGAAAAATTAAAATGGGTGTCAGAAGAGACTCTGACATTTACTCTTGAACATAGAGTAGCTAAAGTGAATGGAAGAAATGAGGAAGTAAAAGAGCTGAACAAAAGATTTAAAAGGGTGGCTTGAGAAGACATAGTGAAGTATTAGAATGAAATGTGCAAAGAACTTGAGTTAGAAATCAACAAGGGAAGAATACACTCAGCATTTCTAAAACTGAAAGAAATGAAGAAAAAATTCAAGCCTCCAGTTTCAATCTATGTTGTTGTTGTTGTTATGTGCCCTCGAGTCAAGCCCGACTCATAGCGACCCCTCCTTGGGTTTCTGAGGCAGTATCACTACGGAAGTAGGATTGCCCAACCTTCCTTCCGAGGAGTGGCTGGTGGGT
>NW_006921741.1:3645067-3654589 GCF_000298275.1 Orycteropus afer afer | reverse complement strand
CAAACCCACCAGCCACTCCTCGGAAGGAAGGTTGGGCAATCCTACTTCCGTAGTGATACTGCCTCGGAAACCCAAGGAGGGGTCACTATGAGTCAGGGTCGACTCGACGGCAAACAACAACAACAACAACAAAGTAATTGATAAATACCAGTTGAGATACTTCAACAAACAAATGTAATGCTGGAAGTATTCATTCATCTATGCTAAGAAATTTGGAAGAAGCTACTTGGCCATCTGACTAGAAAAGACCCATATGTGTGCACATTCCAAAGACAGGGATCCAACAAAATGCAAGAAATATTGAACAATATCATTAATATCACACACAAGTAAAATTTTGCTGAAGGTAATGCAAAAATTGTGGCAGCAGTACATTAACGGGGAACTGCCAAGAATTCAAGTCAGATTCAGAAGGGGACATGAATGAGGAACATCATTGCTGCTGTCAGATGGATCTTGGCTGAAAGCAGGGAATACCAGAAAGATGTTTTCATGTGTTTTATCAACTATGCAAAGGCATTTGACCAGGTTCTGGAGAAGGACATTGTGTTTGATAAAGTAGAGGTTCAGCAAACAAGAGGAACACCTTCAATGAGATGGATTGACACAGTGGCTGTAACGATAGGATCCAACATAAAAATAATTATGAGGATGATGTAGGACTGCACAGTATTTCATTCTTCTGTGTATAGGGTCACCATGTTTAGGAACCAACTTGAAAGTACCTAAGGACAACAGCAGTGTCTTGGCTTTGGTTATGTGGCACTTTTTTCTATGCATTTTGAATCAGCTTGGCAAGTTTCACAAAATTTCCTGTTGGGGTTGTGACTGGAATTGCCTTGAATCTGTACAATAATTGAGAACGATTGATTTTTTTAAAATAATATTTTAGTTTTTACACTCCTTGTAAGGAAAGTTGGGAAATCTACTTCTGTAGTGATACTGCCTCGGAAATCCAAGAAGGGGTCTCTATGAGTCGGCTCTGACTCCACGGCAGTGTGTTATTTATAGAGTATCTGCATTTTTTAGATCTTTAATCTCTTTCAATCAAGTTTTATAATTTCCTACATAATGTATTTCACACTTAAAAATGTGATTTCAAAATTGTTAAATTTTTCAAAAATGCCATTGTTATTTTTATTGATAGGAAGTAATATCTTTTTCCTGCTTTGTATAGATAGAGAGATTCATGATTTTTCTCTCTCATTCTGTTAATTTGCTTAATTACATTAATTGAGTTGTGAGTTAAACTTTTCTTCCTTGGAGAAAGTCTTTTGTGTTGTTGTTCTTGCTAGTTAATCTTACTAGAGATTTATCAGTTGTACCAGTTTGTTTTTTTTTTTAACTTTCCAGAATATGTTGTGGTGGTGATTATTATTGTCATTTAACTTTATTATTTTGCTTTCATTATTATTATATCTTTCCTCCTATTTCAGGGCTTAAATCTGTTTTTATTTCTGTAAATATTTAAGATAGATAATTAGCCAATTAAATTTCAGCCCTTTCTTTTATAAAAGCATTAAATTTAATATGTTTTCCTCTAAATATTTTAGATTTATGAGCATTTCAAAACATTTTAATGTAGTAATTTTATTAGCATTCAAATCTAACTTTTCTCAAAGATTTCATTCATGATTTCTTCTTTATTCCAAGGATGCTTTTTTTAAATTTCCAAAATATGTGGATTTTTTTTACCTTCCTCTATTTGATTCATAACTTAATAAAATAATCTAGAAAATATATATTGTTATTATTATTGGAATTTATTTAAGCCTAGAATGTGGATCTGGTAGCGTAGTGCCTAAGGCACTTGACTGCTAATCAGAAGGCTGGTGGTTCAAACCCACCAGCCATCCTCGGAAGGAAGATGGGCAATCTACTTCTGTAGTGATTGTCGTTGTTGTTAAGTGCCGTCGAGTCGTTTCCGACTCATAGCGACCTCATGCACAGCAGAATGAGCATTCTTCTCAATGTTATCCATAATTTGTCATGATCCACACAATCAAATGCCTTTGCATAGTCAATAAAACACAAGTAAACATCTTTCTGGTATTCTTTGCCTTGAGCCAAGATCCATCTGACAACAGCTATGATATCCCTTGTTCCACGTCCTCTTCTGAATCCGGCTTGAACCTCTGGAAGTTCTCTGTCAATATACTGCTGCAAACGTTTCTGAATTATCTTCAGTAAGATCTTACGTGCGTGTGATATTAATGATATCTGTAGTGATACTGCCTCGGAAACCCAAGGAGGGGTCGCTATGAGTCAGGTCCAACTGGACGACACATAACAACAACAATAACAGAATGTGGATCAATGTTTTGTGAATATTATTTGATTGTTTGAGAAGAATATGTGTTTTCTAACAACTGGATGCATGATTTAAAATATATCCATTATGTCAAGTCCTCTAGTTATGTTTTTCAAACAATCTATAAAACAAAACAAAACAAAAGTTATGTTTTTCAAATAATCTATACCTTTGGTATACCTTTACTAAAATTTTACATCCTTGACCTATTAATGACTCAAGTGTTTGTTGTTAGGTGCCATCCAGTTGGCTCTGGCATATAAAAACCCTGTGTACAAGAGAACAAAACAATTCACTGTCCTATGCCATTCTTTTGCTATGCTTGAGCCCATCATTGAATCCACTGTGTCAATCCATCTTGTTGAGAATGTTTGCCTTTTTCTCTGACCTTGCCAGGCATGATATCCTTCTCCAGGGACAGGTCCCTTCTGACAACTTGACCAAAATACATGATCTGAAGTTTGACCATTCTCACTTCTAAGGAACACGCAGGCCTGTACTTCATCCAAGACCAACTTATTAATTCTTCTGGCAGTCCATGGTATTTTTAGTATTTTTCATCAACACCACAATTCAAATGAATCACTTCTTTGGTCTTTCTTATTCATTGTCCAGCTTTCACATGCTTAGGAGCCTATTGAAAATACCATGGCTTTGGTTATGCTAGGTGACATCTTTGCTCTTAAACATTTTAAAGAAGTCTTTTCCAGCAAATTTGCCCATTGCAATCCAGTATCTTATTTCTTGATGGCTGCTTCCATGAATATTGATTGTGGATCCAAGTAAAATGAAATCTGTGACAACTTCAATCTTTTATCCATTTGCCATGATGTTGTTTATTGGTTCAGTTGTGAGAATTTTTTTTTTTTTTTTATGTTGAGGCAAAATCCATACTGAAGACTTTGATCCTCATCAGTAAGTGCTTCAAATCACCCTCACTTTCCACAAGCAAGGTTGTGTCATCTGCATATCACAAGTTGTTAATGAGTCTTCCTCCAATCCTGATGCCATGTTCTTCTTCATAATCCAGCTTCTTGGATTATTTGCTCAGCACAAAGAGTGAATAAGTATGGTGAATGGGTACAAGCCTGACACACATCTTTCATGGATTTAAACCATGCAGTATCCCCTTGTTCTCTCTGATTGACTGTCTCTTGGTCTATACAGGTTCCTCAGGAGCACAGTTAAGTGTTCTGGAATTCCCATTCTTCACAATGTTATCCATAATTTGTTATGAACCACACAGTCAAATGCCTTTGCATAGTCAATAAAACACAGATAAATGTCCTCTGGTATTCTTTGCTTCCATCCAAGATCCATCTGACATCAACAATGATATGTTTCATTCCACTCTCTCTTCTGAATCTGGCTGGAATTTCTGGCAGTTCCTTGTCACTACACTACTGCAACCATTTTTAAATTATCTTCAGCAAAATTTTGCTTGCATGTGATATTAATGATAAACCAAAAAAAAACCTCACTGCTGTCAAATTGGAGCTAACTCATAGTGACACCTCCTTGGGTTTCCAAAGTGGTATCACTACAGAAGTAGATTTCCCAACCTTCATTCCAGCTGGTGGGTTTGAACCGCCAGCCTTCTGGTTAGCAGTCAAATGCCTTAGGCACTACACCACCAGAGCTCCTTAATATTAATGTCCATTAATTTCTGCATTCTGTTGGATCACTTTTCTTTGGAATGGGCACACATATAGATCTTTTCCAGTTGGTTGGCCAGGTAGCTGTTTTTAATTTTCTTGACATAAATGAGTGAATGCCGCTAGTGATGCATCCGTTTGTTGAAATATCTCAGTGGGTATTCCTTCAATTCCTAGATTCTTGTTTTCCACCCATTCCTTCAGCACAGATTAGACTTCTTCCTTCAGGAGCATCAGTTTTTGATCATATGGCACCTCCTGAAAGCTGAATGTCAATCAGTTATTTTTTGATACCGTGGCTCTGAGTATTCCTTCCATCTTCTTTTGATGCTTCCTGCATCATTCCATATTTTATTCATAGAATCCTTCAACATTTCAATCCGAGGCTTGAATTTCTTCTACAATTCTTTAAGCTTGAGACATGCTCACCCTGTTCTTTCCCTTTGATTTTCTAACTCCAGGTCTTTGCACAGTTCCTTATAATACTTTGTCAAGTTCTTGAGCCACCCTTTGAAATCTTCTATTTGGCTCTTTTATTTCACCATTTATTCCATTCACTTAGCTACTCTCTGTTTGAAAGCAAGTTTCAGTGTCTCTTTGACATCCATTTTGGTCTTTTTCTTCCTTGAAATGATTTTTTGCTTTCTTCATGTATGATGTTCTAGATGTCATTCCACAATACTGATCATCAGTCTGATCATCGGTCACTGGTTATCCATGTTTCAAATATATTCTTTAGATGGTCTCTAAATTCAGGTGGGATAAAATCAAGGTTGTATTTTTACACTCATGGACTTGTTTTCATATTCTTCAGCTTCCACTTGTACTTGCATATGAGCAGTTGATGGTCTGTTCTACAGTGAGCTCCCGGCCTTATTTTGACTGGTGATATTCAGCTTCCCTATGCCTTCTTTCCAGAGATGTAGTCGTTTTGCTTCCTGTGCATTCTATCTGCTGATGTCCACATGTATAGTCACTATTTATGTTATTGAAAAATGGTATTTGCAATGAATAAGTCATTGGTCTTGCAAAATTTTCTCAGCCAGTCTCTGGCATCATTTCTTTCACCAAGGCCATACTTTCTGACTACCAATGCTTCTTCTTTGCTTGCAACATTTGCCTACAAATCACAAGTAATTATCAATACATCTTGATTGCATGTTTGGTCAATTTCAGACTGCAGAAAGTAAAAATCAAGTCACGTAGATCTGGTTAAAATCTCCCACTTGGTTAATGGATTTGTAATCATTTCTATGTAGATTTATCAAATTTTCTTTATATACTTTGAATCCATTTTATTAAGTGCTTGTATGTTTATAATTTTTAAATAGCTTTGTGATGATTGAAACTTTGATAATTTTGTAGTGACTATCTCTAATAATTCTTTTTATTTTAATGCCAGCTTTTTCTGTTATTGATATAGTTGTCTCTGCTTTCTTTGAATATTCCTTGCTTAGTTTAACTTTTTCTGTCCTATTTATTTCAGCCTTTCATTATTCTTATGTTTTTGTCACATGTGTTTATAAAATCAGGAATGTTTCCTTCAGGAGAGGATTAGGGTTTTCTTCTGATTGAAACCAACAAGCTCTTCTGAATTGGGACCATTTTGGTCCTTCTGAGGTACCACTAAATTTAAGATTCTCATCTTCTCTGATAGAAAAGCTGAAAATATATTTTCCATCAGAGGATGTCTGGCTTTCATTTTCCTTCAGCTCACTTTTCTGGTTTGGGTTCACAAGATTTTTCTTTGTTTGTTCTTATTGTTTATTTTGGTCTTATTTATTTACTCAAATTCTTCTATGCCTGTAATTCTTTAGTAGTGTGAGGATGATAATTTATTAAAGACATACATTTATTACTATAGATATATGAGATTTGGAGAGTCCAGTTGATTACTTTATGTGTCATACTGATGGAAGTGTAAACATTTTAGTGCAGATTTTGATCATATTGCTTCCCTGCTTGAAATTTCCAAATGTCTCTTGGGATTAATTACAAACCCTTTAGGAAAAGCATTGAAGCCTCATCAACAGATATCCTCCCACATGTCTAACCTCCTTTCATCTACTTTCATGTATACACCTATTCTCAACTCACTCCAATATACTTACAATTCTCTGAATATGACACTTTTTTCCCTTATGCTGTTTCTTCTGCTTATAATGCTTTTCACTACTTTATTTACTGGAATACTTCAACCTTTAGGTTTTAGTGCTTAGATCACTTGCTCTTGTCTTTAAACCATCAAGATTAGTTTAAGTGGTCCTCTTCCAAATTCCTGTAACATACTAACATAACTTTATTTTGGTTTTACAACACTACATTACTTTCATTGACTACTTTTTTTTTCCAATGAGTTCTGGAAGCAAGAGCTATTTCTTAGTTATCCCTCCACCTCCAGGTCATAATACTTCAAGTGACCATATATCTCAGGTTGTCAATGAAAATCCTAGATTTCATCATTTTTCCCAGTGTAGTTATCAATAATGCTCATTTTCACTTTTGACAGCACTCCATATTGAATACTGAATATATGATAACTTAAATAATATTCAGTGTTTGTTGAATGAATAAGAGCATGAAAGAAAGAGAAGGGAGGAACTGAACAATGAGAGCAGACTCATGTTTCTAGCAACATTTATTTGTACAAGTTATTTAACTGTTTTGTGCTTTAGTTTACTCATATGAAAAAGGAAAAAAATAATTCCCTCTACATTCAAAATGAAGTTAATAATAATAAAAACTCATATACTGTAGGGTTGTGCTATGCTCTGTGATTTGCTGAATACCTTCACAAGTGTGATTTAATTGGTCTTTATATTGGCACTGCTGGTTAAGCAAGTTAAATGTTATCATAAAGCAAACCTCATTAAAAAGATAGAAAAGGAAGAAAAGATCAAAATGGATGTCAGAAGATATTCTGAAACTTGTTCTGGAACGGAGAGTGGCTAAAGCAGATGGAAGAAATGATGAAATAAAATTGCTGAACAGAAGATTTCAAAGGGCATCTCAAGAAGACAAAGTATTACAGTGAAATGTGCAAAGACTTGGAATTAGAAAACCAAAAGGGAAGAACATGCTCTGCATTTCTTAAGCTTAAAGGACTGAAGAAAAAATTCAAGTCTCAAATGGCAGTGTTGAAGGATTCTTCTATAGGCAAAATATAGGAAACATCAAAAGAAGATGGAAGAAAGACACAGAGTCACTGTACCAAAAAGAATTGGTTTCTGTTCAACCATTTCAAGAAGGGCCACATGATCTAGAAGGATGCTACTGAAGGAAGAAGTCCAAACTGCACTGAAGGAACTGACAGAAAATAAGGCTCTAGGAGTTGGCAGAATACCCATTCAAATGTTTCAACAAATAGATGTAGTGCTGGAGGTGCTCACTTGTTTATGCCAAGAACTTTGGAAGACAGATACCTGGTCAACCAACTATTTGTGCCCATTCTGAAGAAAGGTGATCCAGCAGAATCCCATAATTATTGAACAACGTCATTAATATTACGTGCAAACAAAAATTTGGTGAAGATAATTAAAAACATTTGCAGCAGTATGTTGACAAAGAACTGCCAGAAATTCCACTGGAATCAGAAGGGGGCATGGAACAAAGGATATCATTCCTGATGTTGGATGGATCTTGGCTCAAAGCAAAGAATACCAGAAAAATGTTTACTTGTGTTTTATTGAATATGGAAAGGCATTTGACTATGTAGATCACAACAAATTATGGATAACATGGCGAAGAATGCTAATTCCTGGACACTTAATTGTGCTCCTGAAGAACCTGTACGTAGACCAAGAGGCAGTCATTAGGACAGAACAAAGAGATACTGGATGGTTTAAAATCAGAAAGGTGTGTGTCGGGGTTGTATCCATTCACCATATTTATTCAACCTGTATGCTTAGGAAATAATTCAAGATGGACTATATGAAGAAGAATGTGACATCAAGATTGGAGGAAAACTCATTAACAACTTGTGATATGTAGATGACCCAAACTTGTTTGCTGAAAGTGAAGAGGACTTGAAATGAAATATTTATTGATGAAGATTAAAGACTACGGCCTTCGGCATGGATTACATCTCAACATAAAGAAACAAAAATCCTCACAGCTGGACCAATAAGCAACATCATGATAAATGGAGAAAAGATTGAAGTTGTCAGGGTTTTCATTTTACTTGGATCCAGAATCAACACCCATGGAAGCAGCAGTCAAGAAATCAGACGTCATGTGGTACTGCGCAAATCTGACATTAAAGACCTCTTTCAAGTTCTAAAGAGCAAAGATATCACTTTGAAGACTAAGGTCTCTCCTGACCCAAGCCATAGTATTTTCGTTAGCTTCATATACATGTGAAAACTGGACAGGCATATGAATTCTGGTGTTGGCAAAGAATAATGAAAATACCTTGGACTGCCAGAAGAATGAACAAATCTGTCTTGGAATAAGTACAGATGGAATACTTCTTAGAATCCAGACAGACTTTGTCTGAAGTACCTTGGTCAAGTGGTCAGAAGGGGCTAGTCCCCAGAGAAGTATGTCATGCTTGGTAAAGTCAAAGGTCAGTGAAAAAGGGAAAGAACCTCAATGACAGATTGAGCCAGTGCTTGAAATACTGGGCTCAAGCATAGCAAGGATTGTGGGATGGTGCAGAATCAGGCAGTGTTCTCTTCTGTTATACATAGGGCCACTATGAGTCAGAGCCAACTGGACAGCACCTAACAGCAAAAATCTATCTATCAAGGAACTGATTCTCAGAGAGCTTAAGCAAAGGTTGTGCAGCCAACATGTGATCACTGGCTGTAGTATGGGTTTTCTGACTTCAAATCTAAGGCTCTTTCTACTTTAGTGGATCGCCACCATAAGACTTTATGAGAGGCCTCAATAAACTGAGAGTTGTCTTGTAAATTATAAAAAACTACCCAACTGTGGTGATAATTGGTGCTAAAATCATCCTTATAATCCTTTTTATAACCATAGTCATAACAATTATCTTGAGAACTGAAAGAAATATAATCTATATTTATATATTACTTAATATATAATAAAAATAACATATATTATTTAAAATAATTTGTTTACTGAAATAAACTTTTTCATTGTATGTAAAACCAATACCAAAATTCAATGCTGTCAAACTTCAGAGTTTGCTAAACTGAAAAGCAGTGTTTAAACTCATTAGACTATATGTAGAAACAAAGACCTTATTTTCTGAGCAAGTTAAGGTCAAAGCTGTTCCTTACTTTAGCCCCCTTATTCTGTTACCTTGATGATTCTTCCTTTTTTTTTTTTACTTTTATTGGGGTGAAAATGTATACAACAAGACATTAGCCAACATAATAACTCTCACATTTACAGCTCAGAGACATTGATTACATTTTTTATGTTGTGCCACCATTGTTGCTATCCTTTTCCACAATATTCTACCACCTGTTAGCATAAACTCAGTGCCCCTCAAACAAGAGCTTCCCCTTTCTGCCTCCTTCTTACCCTTGATAATTACTAATAATCTAAGATATATATATATATATATATATATATATATATATATAT
>NW_006921741.1:3604024-3644967 GCF_000298275.1 Orycteropus afer afer | reverse complement strand
ATATATATATATATATATATCTTTTTTTTTCCCCCCTCAACCTATCTAGACATTTTCCCTCCCTTCACTTCCCATCCCTGGTAACCAACAAATAAAATTTTCCTCTATGTATAAACATTTCCTTGACTTTTTACAACAGTGGACTAATACAATATTTGTCCTTCTGAATTGACTTATTTCACTCAGCGGAATGTCTCCCAAGTTCATGCATGTTATGATGTGTTTTGCAGATTCCACATTTCTTTAGCATAGTATTCTGTTGTGTGTATATACCATAGCTTGTTTATCTATTCCTCAATTGATGGGCACTTAGGTTGTTTCCACCTCTTTGCTATGGTGAATAATGCTGCAATGAACATGGGTGTGCATGTATCTGTTCATGTCCTGCCTCTCACTTCTTTAGGATATGTACCTAGTAATGGGATTGCTGGATCAAATGGTATTTCCATTTCCAACTTTTTAAGGAGTAGCCTTACAGATTTCCACAGTGGTTGTATCATTCTACAGTCCCACCAGCAGTGTATGAGAGTACCACATCCTTGCCAGCATTTGTTATTTTCTGTCTAGTTGAACTTTGCTATTACTGCTGGGGTGAGATGGTATCTCATTTTGATTTGCATTTCTCTAATGGTTAATGATCAAGAACATTTCTTCATGTGTTTGTTAGCTGCCTGAATATCTTCTTTGGTGAACTGTTTGTTCATAGCTTCTGTCTATTTTTTTTTTTTAATTGGATTGTTTGTCTTTTTGATGTTGAGGTGTTTGAATTTTCTGTAAATTTTAGAGATAAGTCCCTTGTCAGATATGTCATTGCTGAATATTCTTTCCCATTCTGTAGGTTATCTGTTTTCTATTTTGGAGAAGTCTTTTGATAATCATAAGAATTTAATTTTTAGAAGGTCTCAATCATCTAGTTTATCTTCTGCTGTTTGTGAAATTTGGGTTATGATTGATAGTCTGTTTATGCCACAAATCAGGAACCCTAAGTTTTCTCCTACTTTTTCTTTGCTGAACTTTATAGATTTAAGTTTCATATTTAAGTCTTTGATCCATCTGGAATTCATTTTTGTGTATGATGTGAGTTATGGATCTTGTTTCATTTTTCTGCAAATGGATCTCCAGTTTTGCCAGCACCATTTATTGAACAAACATTCTCTTCCCCATTTAATGGATTTTATCAAAGATCAGCTGACTATAGGATGATGGATCTATTTCTTGGTTCTCAATTCTGTTCTCCTGGACTATGTGTCTGCCATTGTATCAATACCAGCCTGTTTTGACAACTGTGGCTCTATAGTAGGTTTCAAGATCTGAGAGTGTGAGACCTCCTACTCTGTTCTTCTTCAATGGTACTTTGCTTATCTGAGGTTTCTTTCCTTTCCATATAAAATTAGTGATTCGTTTTTCCATGTCTTTAAAAAACGTTGATGGTATCTGGATCAAGATTGCATTGAATGTATAGGTTGCTTTGGATAGTATTGACATTTTCACAATGTTCAATCTTCCTATACATGAGGATGGAATGACTTCCATTTATGTAGATGTCTTATAGTTTCTTGAAGGAGTGTTTTGTAGTTTTCTTTGTATTGGTCTTCTGGAAAGATTTATTCCCAAGTATTTTATCTTTTTGTAGCTGTTGTAAATGGTATTGGATTCCTTATTTCTTTCTCAGAGACCTCTTTGCTGGTGTAGAGGAATCCAACTGATTTTTGTATGCTTATCTTGTATCCTGTCAGTATGCTAATTCTTTCAATAAGTTCCAGTGCCTGGGTTTTCTACATACAGTATCATATCATCAGCAAATAGGGATAGTTTTACTTCTTCCTTCTCAATTTGGATGCCTTTGATTTCCCTTTCTTGTCTTATTGCCCTGGATAGTATTTCCAATAGAATGTTGAATAGAAGTGGAGAAGAGGACATCCTTGTCTGGTTCCTGTTCACAAAGTAAATGGTTTCAGTCTCTCTTCATTGAGAATAACGTTGGCTGTTGGTTTTGCATATATGCCCTTTATTATGTTGAGGAATTGTTCTATTCCTATTTTTCCGAGAGTTTTTATCAGGAATGGGTGTTGGATCTTATCCAATGCCTTTGCTGCATCTATTGAATGATCATGTGAATCTTTTCCTTTATTTTACTTATGTGATGGATTACATTGTTCATTTTTCTGATGTTGAACCATCTTTGCATATCTTGTATGAATCCCACTTAGTCATGATGTATTATTTTTTGATATGTTGTTGGAATCTATTGGCTAGTATTTTGTGGGAGATTTTTGCATCCATATTCATGAAGGATATTGGGCTGTACTTTTCTTTCTATGGTGTCATTGCCTGGTTTTGGTATTAGGGTTATGCTTACTTCATAAAACAAATTAGGGAGGATCCTGTCATCTTCTATGTCTGGAATAGTTTGAGTAGGATTGGTGTCAGGTCTTCTCTGAAGGATTAATAGAATTCTCCAGTGAAACCATCTGGGCCAGGATTTGTTGTTGTTGTTGTTTTTATTATTATTTTTTATGACCTGTTCAATTTCTTGTTTTAGGTCTGTTATGTTATGAGTCTGTTCAGATTTTCTACCTAAGTCTGTGTTAGTTTAGGTAAGTAGTGTGTTTCAAGAAATCTGCCCATTTCTTCTAGGTTTTCAAATTTGTTGTAGTACAGTTCTTCATGGTATCCTGATATTATTCTTTTAATTTCTCTTGGTTCTGTTGTGACATCATCCCTTTCATTTCTTATTCATGTTATTCTCATCTTCACTTTCTTTTCCTTTGTTAAGTTTGCCAGTGTTTTTTTGTTTTTTATTATACTTTTCAAAGAACCAACTTCTATTCTTATTGATTTTTTCTGTTGTCTATTTTCTCTTTCATTTGTTTCTGCTTGAATCTTTATTATTTCTTCTCTTCTTGTGACTGCAGGCATTTTTTGCTACTCTTTTTCTAATTTTTCTAACTGTTGGAGATAATGGGTTAAGGTGTTGATTTTAGCTCTTTCTTCTTTTTTGATGTGTGCATCTATTGCTGTAAATTGCCCTCTGATCACTGCTTTTGCTGTGTACCAAAGATTTTTTATGTTGTGTTTTCATTCTTGTTTAATTCAAGGATTTTTTTTTTTTTTTTATTTCTTATGTTGCTCAGTCATTTTTAAAGAGGCTGTTAGTCAATTTCCATCCATTAGCTCTTTTTTTGTTTTTCCCTAGAATTGATTTCTAATTTTATAGCATTGTGATTTGACATGCTTTCAAGTATCTCAATGTTTTTAAATTTATTGAGCCTTGCTTTGTGGCCTAACATGGTCTATCCTGGAGAATGTTCCATCTGTTCAGAAAAAGAAAGAATGTTTTGCTGTTGGGTAGAGTGCTCTGTAGATGTCTTTAGGGTCAAGTTGGTTGATTGTATTATTTAGTTCCTCTGCATCTTTGTTGAGTTTCTCTCCAGTTCTATCTTTTGTTGAAAGTGATGTATTAAAGTCTCGTACTATTACTGTCAAGTCATTTATTTGTCTTTTTAATTCTATTAAAGTCTGAGTTATGTATTTTGGGCCTTTTCCATTGGGTGCATAGATATTTATTATGGTTATGTCCTCTTGTTCAGTTGATCCTTTAATCATTACATAATGTCCTTCCTTGTCTCTTATGGTCATTTTTGTCATAAAGTCTGTTTTATCAGAAATTAATATTGCCACTCCTGCCCTTTTTCCATTGCCATTTGCTTGTATATCTTTTTCCAACCTTTTATTTTCAGTCTATTTTTACCTTTATGTCTTAAGTTAGTCTCTTGTAGACAACATATTGAATGGTCATGTTTTCTTAACCAGAGTGCAACTATCCATCACTTGAGTCATGCATTTAAGATATTTATATTCAGTGTAATTACAAGTATGAATTTATTGATGTCATTTTGTTATGTGTTTTTAATGGTGTTGCTGATTTCTTTGTCCCATATAATTTTCTGTGCTGAGCTCATTTTGTTGATGAATTTTGTTATCATCCCCTTCATTGCTTTTGTTATAAATGAAACTCACTGCTGTAGAGTTGGATCTGACTCATAGTGACCCGTCCTTGGGTTTCTGAGGTGGTATCACTATGGAAGTAGATCGTCCAATCTTCCTTCTTGTATTTGCTAAATATTTGTGCTTGTCTTCTTTCTTATTTTGATGCAAAGGTTTATTTTTTTTTCTTTGTGATTACCATGTGATTTATTGTTTTCTTCCCACATTTAAAATAGTCTGTTCTGTCTTGCAATTGTGTGTACTTCCTCACCAATTAGAAGTTCTGTAACTACACTATTTATTCCCTCTGTTTGGTTTGTAGTTGTCCTCATTTACCAATTGATATCTCTGGTTCCCTGTTTACAGTCTAGTAAGCTCATTTTACTTCAGGTACTTCTATTATTGATTGGGTAATGTCATCATGTGTGTTAATGGTTGATTGTTGTTTGCTGTTGTTGCTTCTCTATCGGAAGGTCTACCTTCAACATCTCTTGTAATGTTGGTCTAGTTTTAAAAAATTCCCTTAATTTCTGCCTGTCTGAAAATCTAATCTCACCCTCATATTTGAGGGACAATTTTGCTGGGTATATAATTCTTAAGAGCTCTGGTAGATTAGTGCCTAAGGCATTTGACTGCTAACCAGAAGGCTGGCAGTTCAAACCCACCAGACACTCCTCAGAAGGAAGGTTGGGCAATCTATGTCCGTAGTGACACTGCCTCAGAAACCCAAGAAGGGTTAGCTATGAGTCAGATCCGACTTGATGGCAGTGAGTTTGGTTTTGGTTTTGGTATATAATTCTTGGTTGGAAATTATTTTCTTTCAAGGTTTTATATGTATCATCCCATTGCCTTCTTGCTTGCATGGTTTCTGCGGAGAAATAAAAGCTTATTCGATTGGTTGCCCTTTATAGGTAAGTTTTTGTTTTTCCCATGCTATTAGGAGCTCTGGTAGCATAGTGCCTAAGGCACTTGACTGCTCACCAGAAGGCTGGCGGTTCAAACCCACCAGCCACTCCTCGGAAGGAAGGTTGGGCATTCCTACTTCCGTAGTGATACTGCCTCGGAAACCCAAGGAGGGGTCGCTATGAGTCAGGGCCGACTCAACAGCAAACAACAACAACAACAACAATTTTCAGGATTCTTTCTTTGTCCTTGGTTTTGGTGAGCTTGATTATGATATGTCTTGGAGATTTTCTTTTGGGGTCTTTCCTATTTGGGGTTCATTGAATTCCTTGAATGAGTATATTCTCATCTTTCATCATATTAGGGAAATTCTCTTCCAACAAATCTTTGCCAATTTACTTTGTGGTTTTATTTGTCTCTTCCTATTCTGGAATTCTGATTACATATAGCATATTCCTGTTGATGGTATCTCACATGTATCTTAGGCTTTATACATTTTGATCTTTTGTCAGATTGATCCCTTAACAAAGTAGTATTGAGGCATTTGTCTTCCATCTAATTAATTTTGTCTTCTGTTGATTCGATTCTACCCCTTTGGCCCTTCAATGTGTTATCAATTTCTGAAATCTTAGTATTAATCTTCTGGATTTCTGTTGATTGTTTTTGTATTATTTCTAATTTTTGTTTATCTTGTCAATTTGTTGTTGCATTGTTTTCTTAAATTGTTGTACAGTTTTGGCTGTGTTTTCTTTAATTTTGTCCGTGTTTTCCTTGATATTCTCAGTGTTTTCCTTGATTTGTCTCTCAATCTGTTGAAAAACCTCAAAATTCACTGCCATTGAGTTGGTTCTGACTCGTAGTGACCCCTTTTGGGTTTCCAGTCTGTTGAAAATACCCAAATATAATTCTTTTGAATTCCTTATTGGGGAGTTCCAATGATGTTCTTCCTCAGGGATATTTTCTGGGTTTGTATTCTGGTCCCTTGTTTCTACTACATCTTGCTTCTTTGTGTGGACTGTGATGGTCTGTTGTCTCCAAGACATTGTGGTGCTTTTATATTTATGTTTAATGTGTCAAAGAGAATGAGAGTGTATGCAAAGATCTCGGTTGGTTGTTTGTAAGGAGCAGTTGAGCATGAGTTGAGCTAATATTGGCCACTCTGTCATTGGTCAGTTGGTGCAAGTGTTGGCCCTCACTCAGTGGGCAGGGGTGCAGGAGTTGCAGGTATGGTAAGGTTGTTTTGGAATAGTTGCACAGTTAGGCACACACACACACATACACACACACAAGAAAAAGAAAGAAAAAACTATCAACGAAATAAAAACAAAAGAAAGAAAAATTTAAACTGCATGAAAAAACAGGAACAATGGCAAAAAATGTAATAAATAAGAACACAAATTTTCATAATATATTGAAAAAAGGATAAAAGAAAAATAACGAGAAAAGGAGAAAAAAAAGCCACAATATCCCAGGAAGGAGGTATGAGAGAAAAGAGCAAGAAGAAAAGAATAATAAAGAAAAAATGGGAAAACTGCAAAAGGAAAATAAGGGATGCAAAGAACCAAAAGAAACGAAAAAGGAACCAGTAAAAGAGAAGATGAAAAAGAAAAAAAAAGAACCAGGGATGGGAAAGAGGAGGGGAAAACTGTTGGGGGAGGGGCACAGCACCCAGGCTCTGTCAGGGCACAGACGAAGATGGAATTCCTGCTGGTCAAGAAGGTGGGTGGAGGCAGGGGATGACCACACCTCCGTTCACCAAAAGCATGTGGGTTATAGTAGTAATAAGGGGAACATTGCACCTCTCCAGTAGTCAGCCTCCAGTGTGGCCTTTGGTGCTATCCTTGGCAAGTGGAGCCCACACTTAGGTTTCCTATGTCACAGACCATGTAAGAACGCCACTTGAATATGTTGAAAATCGTCAGGCCCACCCCTTGTGAATATTCAAAATGGCTGCGCTGTCAGGGCAGCCGCTACAGTCCACAGGTCTGTTTGTCTGCTTTTTTATTTTCCTTTTTGGTTGTCACACACCAATGTAGTCTTTGCCCATGCAGTCTTTAGTGAGCAGAGCCAATTCTTAAGTTGCTACCGAGATATATTCAAAGTGGCTGTGCCCTCAGGACAGCCGGCAGTCTGCACCTCCGTTTGTCTCCTTTCTCACTGTTTTCATTTGCGTTCTTCTATTAGTTGGTATTTAAGCCACTTCTTTATCCTTGCCTTCAAAGCTCCGGGTTCCAGGATCGTCTTCTGTATTGGTTTCAATTGGTTTCTCGTTGCTTTGTGGCAGAGGCTCTCTGTAGCTTGTCTGTCTGTTCCTCCATCTTGCTAGAACTCTACCTTTCTCATTCTTTCTTATCCTTCGTATCACAACTCAATGTCACTTCTTTAAATGGGCCTTCTCTGAGCTCCTACTGCCACTCCAGTCTGGAATAGATCAATCCTGCTCTTTTTCCTTTTTTTTTAATATATATATAATTTATAATGTATTCATTTGCTTACCTGTCTCACCTGTCTTTGTCTCTAACTTCAAATTCCTTGAGATGATGGAACCCATTACTGCATCTGTTTTATTCATCATGTTATATGCAAAGTCTAAGTCTGGCATATGTTGATGAATAACTGACTGAGTGGAAATAATACATGGGATAATGGAATAGGTTTTTTAAAAATGGACATCCTTTTGTGACTATAAATGAAATAAGGAGTTATATTTTGGTACATAGTAATATTTTAGATGGGAATAGAAAGAGCTCCCTAACAAAATCAAATAACACCAGAAGAGGCTGTACTATATTATAATGAGGTATAAATATATATAGGTGTGACCCTTGTATAGCTAAGGACTTGTGTCCAAGGTCACCTGCTTTTCTGAACGGTAATTTTAGTTAACACATAATGCCTTATTGAAAGAATATATTATTCTCCTATTATTGAGAATTTTAACTACCTGGAGAAATCAAACCCTTGTTCAGTGTACACTTCCATATCTTTTTGAAGCAAAATTTCAAATGACCAAGAGCAGTAATTAGTGAGTATCAGAAGGTTCTGATAACTCATGTCTGCATTTATTGTAGGCCTCCTATGTGTAAGAGGCCTGTGTTAGGTATTGATCTATGTCATTTTTGCAAATTAAATTTATATTGTATTTGATCAATGTGGCTATTGAACTTGTCTAATGAAACTAAAGCTACACTTATTTTTCACTGGCTTCTTCAACCCAGAATTATATAATGACACCTAATACCATCCATGGATCTCAAGCAATTCTTACCCACAACAATTAGAAGTGACAGAACAAATTGTAGGGGAACTAGTCGATTGAACTTGTGTCATACTTATGAATTTGGCACTTGCTAGAGTGCTTGGCTGAGTAATTAAGTATGGCTTTCACTTAAGAGTTCTGTGAGTTACCTTTATTTCCTTCCCATTGAATTAACTCATAAAAATGAAGACCATAGTGGGGCTCATATGGTCACTTTGAAAGTCCTGTGACAGCAGATGTAGATTATAGCACAATTGATTTAACCCTTATAACTGACTTGATTGTCCAGATTGTCAAAATAGCGAGACAGAATGAAAATGATCATCCCACATCCCACATTGTATAGTGCTCTTCAGTTTATAAAACTTCAATTCACATAATCTCAGGGTGTTTTTTTTTTTTATTCTAACAACTTTATGAAATAGACAGGAAATATTTTAAAGATAAGGAAATAAACAAGTAAAGAATTAAAAATATATAGACAATAGCTAGTTAGTACTTAATTTTCTGATCTTATTACCTGCTTTCATGGCTACAATTCACTTTAATGACAGAGAGATTGTTCTAAGATGCAAATGTAACCTGCTTTCTCCATGAAACTTTTTCTTTCTCCCCTTTCGCATGAGTGTAAAAAGTTTAAGCTCTAAAAATATTTGCTTATAGGCACCTTATAGTGTAGCTCCTCTTTGCCTCTCCAGACTCAGTTTTAATCATTCTTCTCCATCCTTCACTTATGCACTGGGCTCCAGCCATACTGAACCACTTGAGTTCCACAAGCGTGTTAGGCTCTTTCACAGCTCTCTTCTTCTGCTGCTCATTTATCTTCTAATTATACTCCCATATTACCTCCTTCATAAGCCATCATTGATCCTCTTTGCCTCTTCCCCCCAAAAAAAACTTTGTTCTACCAATATTCCCAGGATCAATAGTTTTCTATGAATATTTCCTGTCATAGCACTTCCTTGTTTATAAGTTTGCTGTCCATTTACTTCTGTTTTCCTTAACATCTACTAGAATTATGAGTACATGGTAAGCATTCAAAACACATTTGTTGAGACAATTAATAAATAATGAATGATATATTTTGTTATTTCTCCTTCTCTTTATCTGAAATAACTTACATTTCTTTACAGTTGATCAAATGTGTTCTTATCTCTCATTTCATCTGATCATAGAAATAACATGAAATGCATAGGTAGGCAGGAGCTCATTTTACAATTGAGTAGACATAGTCTCAGGGAAAATAAATGACTGCCTGAAACTTGGTGAGCACAGAAGTCACTTCAATCTGAGAATGCTCACTTTCTGTGAATGCTTTAAGTGTGATTATTAGGAGCTTTTGAACAACAAATTTTGATCATTGATTTAAATATAGAAAATCTTTGATCAGCAAGTTTTAGAAATTTGAAGAATTTCAGAGAGGGATTTAAAACTTTTATTCTGTACCATTATAAGTTAATTTTGTCTTGGCAGTTAGGCATTGTGTCTGTGGTATGTATTAAAAACAACTACAGCAATAATAAGAGTAAATATTTAGTGAATATTTACTATGTGCCAGATACCATGCTGTTGCTTTATGTGCATTTTCTCAATTAATCCTCAAAACACATCTGTTCATATGTACTATAATGTTCCTCACCTTAGAGATGAATGAAGGAAAGCTCAGCAACAGTTCAGTATCTTGCCCAAGTTGAGTAGCTAGTTACGGTAAAAACAACAACATCAAAAAACTAGTTTCTATCTACTCAATTTTGACTCATTGCAACACCATTTGTATTACAGTAGAAATGTGCTCCATTGGGTTTTCAACGATTGGGTTTTCAAAAGTAGATTGTTAAGCTTTTCTTCTGAGACACCTCGAGTGGATTCAAATCCCTAACCTTGTGGTTAGCAGCTGAGTGTGGGCAACTGAGTGGAGCTATTGGTCTACTCAGGGATCTTACAGCAGACTCGCCAAGATGAGCTTCTCTTTGATGACTTAGGTCACAGAGATTCTTTTCTTAATATGGTTTTGATAAACTGCTATCTGATCTTTTTAAACAATCTAAGGGTATATATTGGATATAAAACACCCCAATTTCCTTCCTGATTTGGTGTTCCTGAACATTATGTGAAGGCTTGGGGCCTCAAGAGACAGCAATTGTCCTGGTAGTGTTGCTTAGAGGAATTCAAATTAGATCAAATATAGTCCTCAGCATATTTCAGTGTTCTTATTCAGTTCAGTTGCTTCCTGAAACTTTAGTGCAAATGTGTTCAACTGACTCCTGATCTCCTTGTTCCTGAATTCAGAAATCCATAATGTTCCATCCATGTGCCCTTGTTTTATAAGGATATATGAGCTACTTTACATGACTTTCAGTTCACACAATATATTGGATAGAACAGGATCTTTGGAGCTAGATGGACCTGGGCTCAAGTCACAGCCACACCACTTTCCATTGGGTATTGGGCCAATGACCTAATCTTTTGAGCTTCAGTTTACTCCTCTGTGAAATGCAACAATTATGTGTATCACATGATGTTGTAAAGAGAAACATGTGTATGTATTAGGTGTTTTTACTTCATCCCCTTTATTTTAAAAAATATTTTTAAAACAATCCAGCCATATCATAAAATATTTGTAAAATGAGAAAAAAAAAACTTTGTGTATAGTCTCACCATACTAATTGGCAGACACTCTAATTTTAGTATGTTTCATTCTTTTCAGTTTTCGTGTCTATGTTTGAATCCCACTATGTTTGAATCCCATATCTATGTATGAATTTCACTTAATATTATATCATAAGCACTTTCTTTATCTCTATAAAGCCACCATAGACATTATCTACCAAGCAACTCAGTCATCTCACTGAGTCATTCTCAGACATTCTGTGCATGTGTACATAAAGACATGTGCCCAAATATTCAAGGAATTTTATCTGTAATAGCAAAGTCATAGGAACACTCCAATGACCATCAGCATGAGAAGAAATAAAGAAATTGTAATGTATGTATAAAATGGAATACTTTCAGTAATCAAATAAAACTAATTATTGATACATGCAACAGTGTACATAATCCCAAAGTAAGTATGTTGAATGAAAGAAGCAAGACAAAAAATGCTGTTTGTTGCTGTCAACTATATAATTTGGTTTAAAAAATTTTAGAAAACTCATTAATCTACAGTGACAGTGATTGTGTGGGGATGAGATAAGGTGGGATGGAGTGATTACAAAGATAGACTAGGAAAATTTGTGAAGTGATGAATATGTTTATTACCTTAATTAAGCTGATTGTTTCACAGAAATTTACATAGCTCTTCCAATTGTACACTTTAAATATGTGTAGTTTGTTTTGCATCAATTATACATCAATAAAGCGGTAACAATTTTAAATGATACTTTTTAAAAAATGGTCTTATTATACCATTATTTAATGAATTGAATTGAACCCATTGCTATAGATTGAGATTTCAATATATTCCTAGCATAAATAACATTGCAATGAACATCTTTGGCATAAAGCTATTAGTTATTATTTGTATTCTCTTTGTAAATTATTAATGATGAAAACATGCTTCACTGGAAAAGAATGACACTGAAAAATCCTTTTAGTTAATTCCTCATTTGTGTAAATGTTCTTAAGAGGCAGATATATGTGTACAGTAGGTTAACCAGTTGCTTTTTGTTTTGTTTTGTTTTAATGATTGTAATCACTGGCCTCCAGGCACCATTATTGCGCTGTGGATAAAAATAATTACATGGAAGCATATAAACCACAATTAGAGCTATAAAGTGAAGAGTTTGGGGCAGGAGACCAGTAATCATAAAATTATCAGCTTCTTCAAGCATGTGACCCGGTTAGGGCCCCAGGAGCCTTAGGAATTTTCTCTGTTGTTGCCTGTGTACTTTCAGCAAGTCTATTCAATACAGGTCCCAAGGTACCTGTATTTTCTCTCCATTTAAGCCAATGGTGATTCGTGGTGCCACATGCACCTTTCATGATACCCTTGGCTCCTGCCATGCATTTACTAATTCACATTTTAAAAACATTTGTTGGACTCCAGCAATACGCCAGACATTGTGTTGGTCCTGAGGGTAAAGCTAAGAATAGCCCATAGTCCCTGGTCTCAGAAAGCTTACAATATTATTCAAGAAGCTAATAAGTAAATAATTAAGGAAATGCTCCTTAGAAGTGAGAATGGTCATACTTTGTCTTGCTACTTTGGTTATGTTCAGAAGGAACAAGTCCCTGGAAAAGGATATTATGCTTGGTAAAGTAGAAGGTCAGAATAAAAGAGGAAGGCCCTTTAGAAGATGGATTGATATAGTGGCTGCAACGATTGGCTCAAGCTAGCAAGGGTTGTGAGGATGGTACAAGACTGGACAGTGTTTAGTTCTGCTATACATAGGGACAGGAGCTCTGGTAGCATAGTGCCTAAGGCACTTGACTGCTAACCAGAAGGCTGGCGGTTCAAACCCACCAGCCACTCCTCGGAAGGAAGGTTGGGCATTCCTACTTCCGTAGTGATACTGCCTCGGAAACCCAAGGAGGGATCACTATGAGTCGGGGCTGACTCAATGGCAAATAACAACAAACAACAACATACATAGGGACAGGAGCTCTGGTGGTATAGTGCCTAAGGCATTTGACTGCTAACCAGAAGGCTGGCGGTTCATTCCCACCAGCCACTCCTCAGAACAAGACTGGGAAATTTACTTCTGTAGTGATACCACCTCAGAAACCCAAGGATGGGGTCGCAATGAGTCAGATCCGACTCGACGGCAGTGAGTTATACATAGGGCCGCTATGAGTTCTACTTGCCAGCACCTAACAACAAGAGGTAAGTAAATAAGGTGCTCTAGTGATGTAATAGTTATGACGTTTGGTTGTTAACCAAAACGTGGGTGGTTCAAACCCACCATCTGCTCCATGGAAGAAGCAATCTGCTTCAGTAAAGATTTATAGCCTTGGAAACCCAATGGGGGTTGATATGAATCAGAATTGACTCTACAGCGGTGAGTTTGGCTTTTTTTTTTATAAGTAAATAAAATCTATCAACCATTGGAATATATGTAACACATATGCTTACCTCAGCCTTAAGGGCGAACTCTGGTAGCGTAGTGCCTAAGGCACTTGACTGCTAACCAGAAGGCTAGCGGTTCAAACCCACCAGCCACTCCTTGAAGGAAGATGAGGCAATCTACTTCCATAGTGATACTGCCTCGGAAACCCAAGGAGGGGTTGCTATGAGTTGGGTCCGACTCGATGGCATATAACAACAACAACAACAGCCTTAATGGTCAAGACAGAATTCCTTGAGAGAGTAGCATATTGGCTAATCAACTAGAGAAGGAAGAGCCAAATGAAGAGGCTTAGAGAAAGAGAGAGAGAGAGAGAAAAGAGAATGTTTCGGGTAAAGCAATGACCATGTACAAGATCCCAGAGAGAGAATACTACAGCAGGAATACTCTGTGGCTATGTAAACAACTATCACACTGGTCTGGAAGTGAATGGCCAGGGTCACACATTTCAGTTACTATCCTTGGCTTGGGTCACCTTTCATAGAAGATGTGGACAGGTTGAGGCTATAAGGCAGGATTGGCAAAGCTAAGAAAATGAGGATTGAGGATGGCAAGAGCACTGTTAGCAGGGCCTGGGACCAGCGCAGGGAAAGGGGCTTGGCATTGATCTGTGGCTCATACCTCTGAGTGGATTTCTTTCAGTGCAGGGCATAACAATCCTCATTCTCTTCTAAGATAGTTATTGTTTAAGCCACTAACTGAGCCTTTTTTATGATCTAATGATGATGACTATATTGATAAGAAGTTTTTTAATGTGTGATATACATAAAGGAAGGAGCTCTGGTGGCATAGTGCCTAGGCATTTGACTGCTAACTGGAAGGCTGGTGGTTCAAACCCACCAGCTACTCCTCAGAAGGAAGACTGGGCAATCTACTTCCGTAGAGATACCTCCTCAGAAACCCAAGGTGGGGTTGCTAGGAGTCAGATCTGACTCGATGGCAGTGAGTTTGATTTTTGGAGTTTATACATAAAGGATTCATAGCAGTATCAAAGTTAAAATACTGATAATTTAAAATGTGTATTTTCTGATAGCAAAAGTACTATCTGCTCATTGTATTATAATAATAGTTAATAATTGTGAACATTTTAATATATTCTCATCAGAAAAGGTAGTAAATGCAGAAAGCATAGGGGAGAAAAAACAAACATTAATGTAATATTCAGAAGAAACAGGATTATTTTTTTCATCATTATTTGCTTGATATCCCATTGTATCTAAACTATTATACTATTTAATCAATACCCTTTTGAAAAATATTTGGTCACTTCTAATTGTTTGTCTTTGCAAATGTTACTACACTGATAATTCTAACATATATCAGCATAATCAAAAAACCAAACTCACTGCTGTTGAGTCATTTCCACTCATAGTGACCCCTCCTTGGGTTTCTAAGGCAGTATCACTACGGAAGTTGATTGCCCTGTCTTTCTTCCGAGGGGTGGATTGTGGGTTTGAATCGCCAGCCTGCTGGCGTTATATCAGCATAGATGTATTAATTTAAAGGAATACATATTTTAAGATAAGTTTATAAAGGTGGGATTATTGGATGAAAAGGCAAAAATCCTAATTTTTAAACCATTATATAAAATAATATGTATTTCAACGTTATTTAACCACACCCTCCCTCCCTTATTACTGGGCATTTAGATTGTTTCCAATTTATATTCCTATAAATAACTTCAAAATATTCTTAAACCCTGAGACTACTTTGGGTTGTCAATTAAATGCTGCCAGTCTATGAGTCTTTCCAGGTTGTCAAAAATGCTAGAGTCTGGTAAAATCTCTGAACATCCTCCGATGGTATATCCAATCATGAAAAGGGGAAGGCAGTCCTATGTGGCTATATTATTTGTGTATTGACCATTTTCCAGTTTCCATATTTTTATACCTATTAGCTCATTTAATTCTCGCCCTACCTGTGACAAAGCTAGTGTTAACCCATTCTAAAGATGAAAAAACTAAGGCTCAGAGTGGTTAAGTGATACTTCAAAGGTTACAACTAGACTGATTTGGAGGTAAGACATTAGCCAGTCTGTCATATAGTGAAACTTATATTCAATTTCACGTCTTCTCACCAAAAATCAGTGGGAATTATGGTGCTTCTTTTGTAACCTACAGATAAGATGGTATCTCTCTTCCTAATAATCAAGAATATTTAATAATTATTGACTGTTACTGTGTTTTAAAGAAGCCATGATGATGCAACAATTAAGTGGTAGGATTCTAACAGAAAAGTTTAATGGTTTGACCCTACCCAGAGGCTCCAAGGGACAAAGATCTGGCAATCTGCTTCCATAAAGATTACAACCTACAAAACCCTATGGGGCTGTTTCACTCTGTCACATGGGGGTTGCTGAGCATTGAGATTGAGTTGAGCCTTCAAAAAAAGAAAACAAACTCTCTGAGATAGGCCTATTATTATACCCAACACAGAGATGAGAAAACTGAGATACTGAGAGGTTAATTAAATTATCCAGGGACAAATAATCTAGGATCCAATTCAAGCAGTCTGCTCCAGTGACAGCACTCTAAACCACTCCATTTCATTTCATCTCAGAGACAATTATCATTTTGTACCAGAAACCAAAAAGCAGGCATTATCTTACTATACGTAGTAATGTTACATAACATTAAGAGGCAGTGTAAGGATCAAAAACACAGATTCTAGAGCCAACTACCTCTGTTTGAACCCAGGCTCTGCCACTTACAATGGTAAGTACCTGTGTGGCCTTTGACAAGACATTTAATCTCTTTAAACCTGAGTTTCTTCATCCATGAAATGGAGATATAATAGTAGTAAGTACTTAATAATATGGTTGTTGTTGTTCTTAGGTGCCATTGAGTTGGTTCCAACTCATAGTGACCTTGTGTGCAACAGAATGAAACACTGCCTGGTCCTGTGCTATCCTCACAATCATTGCTGTATTTGAGCCCATCATTGCAGCCACTGTGTCTGTCAGTCCATCTCACTGAGGATTTTCCCCTTTTTCACTGACTCTTTTCTTTATCAAGTATGATATCCTTCTCCAAGGACTGGTCCCTTCTGATAACTTGACCAAAGTACAAGAGACAAAGTCTGGCCATTCTCACTTCAAATGAGCATTCTGGCTGCACTTCCTCACAGACAGATTTATTAGTTCTTCTGCCAGTCCATGGTGATTATTCTTCCCCTACACCAAAATCCAAATGCATCAGTTCTACTAAGAATTCTTGTTCATAAGCTTGTTAGGAGGATTAAATTGATATTTGTATATTGCTTAAAACAGAAGGCTGGTGGTTCAAACCCACCAGCCACTCAGAAGGAAGACTGGGCAATTGACTTCCATAGTGATACTGCCTCATAAACCCAAGGAGGGGTTGCTATGAGTCGGATCCGACTTGATGGGAGGTTGTTTTGTTTTGGTTTTTGGCATATATTTATCACTATTTAAGTTTCTATTAAATAGATAGTTTGTAATTTATGAATTCTCCTCTGATTACTACCTCACAAACAACACTTTAGGAAATGGTGATCTCAATGGCAACCTGAGGTGGCCAGCTAAGTCCACAATGTCTGCCTCTTTTAAGAGGTTCCATCCACTATTGATGCCCCAGCAAAGATCTGGGTCTTGAAGCTTCATAGTATCTTATGCTTCTGTGAGATCTGATTTAAAGGGAAGAATCAGTCTTGTTGCCAGCTTTCCAAATTTAGCCATAACTGGGTCACCTAAAAAAGTAGTGCACTGTTCCCTCAAGTAACCTTTTGCTTATGTTAATTTTATATGAAGCACTCCTCACTGAATCTTAGCAAGTTGTGAAATTCATGAGTCACTGCTTTGGCAGAGAAGTGTGTGAAGAGTGGCTTTACCGAACCATTGCTGTGTGTGGTGCAGCTTGTTCCTTTCCTTGATCACGGCTGCAAATGATGTCTGTGTCTACAGGGACCAATAACAAAACAAACAAACAAACCAAAAACAGGATCAGGTATGGGTACTTTTATCTTTGTCTCTTACATTGTAAAATTTAAAGAAGTTTTGCTTTTATTGAGCTGAGGCACATCCCTAATACTTCTCATTGGCTCATGTGCCAGGTCCTGTACTAGGTTTCCAGCTCTGGACAGGAATTTGTTTCTGTCCCTGGTTTTAAAGATAACACAGTCTCAATGATCACAGCCTTTGGAGAAACGCTTCTGAGTAATTGTCTTTAGTTTTGTGTCAGAGGTTAGTTTTCTCAAGCCTAGCGTGACATAGCCACATGACACAGGGCCCTGTCCTTATGCCTCTGGTCTGGAGAAAAGGTGTTCAGAGAACCTGGTTATTAGAGTCATAAGAAAAGTCTACAATCAAGAGCTATCCTCATCCCAGGAGACAAAGGATGGGAGATTGCTGGCGGTGAATAGCCATGTAGTGCCTAAGGCATTTGACTGCTAATCGGAAGGCTGGAAGTTCAAACCCACCAGCCACTCCTGGGAAAGAAAACTGGGTAATCTAC
Organism: Orycteropus afer afer; assembly: GCF_000298275.1. Taxonomy (NCBI): domain Eukaryota; kingdom Metazoa; phylum Chordata; class Mammalia; order Tubulidentata; family Orycteropodidae; genus Orycteropus; species Orycteropus afer. The sequence goes on along the minus strand of NW_006921741.1, from coordinate 3,627,283 downwards.
TTCCTTAGAGATACTGTCTCGGAAACCCAAGGAGAGAAGGAGGGGTTTGCTATAAGTTGGAATCGACTCGATGGCAGTGAGTTTGTTTTTTTTTTTTTTTTGTACCATTGTTGTTGTTGTTATATGCCATCTAGTCGGACCCTGCCATTAGATCATAGAAATTTGATTTTAACATCAAAAATAATCCTGTGGAATGATTGTTTCTTTCATCAGATATGGGAACTGATATAAAGTAAATAATCCTAAATGACAATAACTTGCTTAAAGTCAGAACTAGGTAGGGATATAGTACAGAATTTTAGCTTAGATCTGTCTGACCCTAGGGACCGTTCATTTTCCACTGTAAGACTATCTATTTAGAAGGGCTATTAAAAAAAAAAAAAAAAAAGGTTGATATGCTTGACTGCTAAACAAAATGTTGAGATGTGAATCTGCACAGAGATGCCTCAGAAGAAAGGCTTAGGAATCGACTTCCAAAAAAGCAGCCATTGAAAACCCTCTAGAGCACAATTCTTCTCTGACACACACGATATTACCATGAGGCAGAGTCAGCACAGTGACAACTGGCACTCATATGGAACTTAGAACATTCAAAGTCCTTACCAAAGTCTTGATTAGGTTTGGGAGCCAAAGTTGAGGGTTTAACAAGTTCCCTAGCATCACTTTCCTGCAGAAATGACATTTTCTATTCTGTCTCTGAATGATCTCACTCACACTTTTCTTTGTGAGTACATAATTATGTTCTAGTTCCACTCAAGCAAGGTTAGATGTCAAGAATGTGAGTTTTCTTTGCCTCTCCCAATGTTACAGAATGACAGAAAAGCAGACACTTGGAGCCTCATAGAAGTGAGTTCCATCCATACACCTGCTACTCTAAAATGGAGACAATGATACTCATATGCAGAGTTGGCATGAAATATACAATTGTAACTGTTAATTACCTGGATTACAGTTGGGTCTCAATGAAGTGTACTTCTTTCTCCCCATAGTGAGCTGTCAGAATGACTTACTTTCTGGGTGAAAAGAGCTCATCTGGAGATATTTACTAAGCCCACACTACATCAGGCTGTTCTTAGATGCTTGAAAAACTCAGAAGAATTGAATGTCTAATCCCTGCCCTTGAAGACCTTAGAACTTGATTATGAAGAACCCATTAAAAGGAGAAGTATTTTAGAGACCAATTAAATGCTTTAAAGCATTCAAGTGAATAACATTTAATTTAGAGAAAATAAAGAGGGATACAGGCATGAAGACTCAGGGAAGGCTTTCTGGGGAAGAAGAGCTTGAGCAGGTCTTGGGATGAGGATGGGGAAGGTGGGAGGGCAGGGATGGATGCTACACTAGGCAAAAGAAAGAGCTTAACCCATCAATTTCTCCTGTGACTTTTGCCATCCCATTTTTTTATTTCCTTGTTGCTATAACAAGAGCATAGATGTCATTTTTCTTTTCTTCCTCCTCTTCCATAGTACCAGTGCAGCTGTTGTACTTGATTATAGAAATAGAAGTACTTATCTTCTTATCAACCTTCCAAAGAGAGTTTAAGATCGTTTCATTGGCGTGTCACCATTACTATTTCACTTATCAATTCAATTAATGTAAAAAACAAAATAAACAAGCAAACAAAAAAAAAATGTTTTCTTGTAGCATTGAAACACTGTTATTTCAAAAAGTAGAGAGATGTAAAGCTATTTAAAATACACTCATGAATGCTTAATATAGAAAATTTGGAAAAAAAGAAAGTATATAGAAACATACTTAGCATGGACCCACCATAGAAAGATAATGCAATGAATAATTTGGAGTATCTCCTGTCAGCCTTAATTCTTTACTATGCATACTGTTTTGTTTATTCTTCATAATTGTGATCACACATTATACACATTTTTGTACTCTTAATTCTTAAGTCATTAGTATTGAAGAAATTCAGAGAGAGGTTTACTTCTGATTGGAGTGATAGGAGAACCCTCAAGAAGAGAGGCAGAAAGTGAGCTAGTTCTTGAATGACGAGGTTAGTAATGCCACAGCATAATCACAGCTGTAGAGGTGGGAAAAATACAATTCATCATCAGTGAGCAGACCTATTGCAGGGAAATTAGGGGCCATATAAGGAAAACTAGAAAAGACCAGAAAGTTTGAAAAGTAATTTGTACCCAGAGGGCCATGAATGTCATAATAAAAAAAAATCCAAACATCTCTTTAATTGACATGGAAGAATTGTAGGCTATTTTAGCATGCAGTTTCACAGCAATATAGATTGATTGACTCTCATAAGATGACGCTCACATGGAAAGGTGTTCAATATCACTAACAACAAAGGAATACAAATCAAAGCACTGAGAGTACAAGTTCACCTATCAGATTAACAAAGATTTTTAAGAAATTAAAAAATGTTTGTACTAACAAGGGAATAGAAAAACAGGTACTATCATCACTGATATATAATGTGTGTAAGTGTAAGACTGTAAATTGACACAATTTTCTGGAAAACAGTGTGGCATAATGCATTAATACCTAACATATATACCTTTAAACTTAGCAATTTTACTTTGAAGAGTATATCCTAAGGATAAATTGGGCAACGCTCAAAAATGATTGTTCATGATATCTGCAGTACTATTTTTGTCTAATGCTGTAACACTGGTGACAACCAAAATGTACATTAATTGGAGTTTCTTAAAGTAATTATGGTATAAACCTTGAGATTCAGGTTTGATTCCTGGCCAATTCACCTCATGCACAGTCACCATCCATCTGCAAGTAGAGGATTGACTGTTACTTTGATGCTAAATAGATTTCATTGGAGCTTCCAGGCTAAGATGGACTAGAAAGAAAAGCCTGGTAATCTACATCTGATGATCAGACAACTATCCAATCAGATCAAGAGGATGGCACAGGACCATGCAGCTTTTTGTTTCATTGTGCATGGAGTCACAAAGAGTCAAGGGGCAACTGGATGGCAGTGAACAACATGAACAAAATGCTTCTGATTGTGATTTTCTAAAGAGACAAATTCAATATTTATGTTCCAACCTGAATTATATCCATGATATGCTAAAAGACAAAAAAGAAAAAGAGAGACAACAAATTACAACTTTGACCTCATATACATGAAACCCAAACTTTACACGCACAAAAATCATCCAGACAGTTATATACTAAAAAATTAATAAAGGTCATTACAAAGGAGTAGAAATAAAAAGGAATTTCATTTTATTTTAAATCCATATAAAATTTTTAAAGGCATGTCTAATTTATACATTTTTAAAGTATTTTGAAAACCTATTGAGAAGAGCTTATCAGAAATATTTTGGCTACAGGATAGAGTGAACCAGAATGAGTATGAAGGCTGGGATGAAAGTCAATGTCCTCTGAAAGTCCTTTCTTTATCATCCAGTGTTGACCTCATCGTTTCCAACCACATTGTTCTATTTTCAGTCTATGGTAACACTTATCAATAAGTCTTTTTTTCTGGTTTATTTTTAAAATTATCTTGCAGAGATTAAGAACCTTGCTGATCTTGTTCCATGCTGTATCCCTAGCACTTAAAACACCACCTAAATGATAGTAGTCTCACATAAATGAGTTGAGTGAAATGAACACCAGTTGGACAACTACTATAACACTTGATTTTAAAATAAACACTAAACACCTTTATTTGACTTATACAGTCCTACATCATTTAGTTCCTGCCAATCTCTCTAGCTTCATTATCTTATCATCCCTATTCCTCCCTCCAGGATTTGTACATATTCAACTTTTTTTTTAATTGCCTTAATGTCTTCTTCGCTCTCATCTCCAGACTTTTGTATATGTTATTCTAACTTGGAAAGTTTACCAAGTTCCCATTTGTTACTTCTGTTTATCCCTTGGTATCAGAATAGTTTAAGTATTAGTAGTGCCTAAGATCACAGGTAGTATGTCAAATTATCAAATTTGTAATCAAACTGTCAGATTAGCTATGTAAACACAATTAAGTTATATTATCTTTGAAATAGGATTAAATTATTTATTCGTAAAGTTGTTGTGAGGATTAAGTGAATTAATACATAGAAAATACTAAGGACAGTTCCTGGTGCATTTAAAAAAAGAAAGCTAACTGCCATTGAGTCAATTCCAACTCATAGTGACCCTCATCAGGTTTGTAAGGCTATACATCTTTAAGAAAGTAAATTGCCTCCTCTTCCTTCTGTGGAGTGCCTGGTGGGTTTGAACTGCTGGCCTTCTGGTTAACAGCCAAATGCCTTATCCACTACACAACCAGAGCTCCTTGCATAGTAATAGTTTATTAAATGTTAGAATGATGGTGATGAGTGGTTGTAGTATGGCAGTTGTGGAGATAGTGATGATGATTTTGTTTGGAAATTTTCTTTATCCTAAGATAAGTTCAGTGCCATTCCTCTTTACCAAAAACTAATTATTCTATATTTGTTTATCTGTTTATCTTTGGCTCCTACTAAAATATAAGCCCCATAGGAGCAGAGACTGATGCCAACAAAACCAAAAGCAAACTCACTGCCATCAAATCAATACTGACTCATAGTGACCCCCATTGGGTTTCTAAGGCTGTAAATCTTTGTGGAAGCAGACTGCTTCATTTTTCTTGTGAAGCAGCTACTGGGTTTGAACTACTGACCTTTTGATTGGCAGCCAAGTGCCTTAACTACTATACTATCAGAGTGACTTGAGACTGATGCCAGTGTATGGCATATACCATTTGATATCAAGCCAATTCCAACTCATGGCGATCTCATGGGTGTCAGACTAAAATTGTATTCCACAGGTTTTTCAGTGGCTGACTTTTCAGAAGTAGCTCACCACTACTTTCTTCTGTGAAAGCTCTTGGTGGACTCAAACCTACAACCTTATAGTACGACAACACCTAGCACAGTATATAGCACAGTATATTTGTTGTCAAGTTAATTCCAACTGATGGTGATCCTTTGTATGCCAGAATACAATTGCATTCCATAGCATTTTCATTGGCTGATTTTTTTAAAGTAGATTGCCAGACCTTTCTTGTGATGTACCTCTCAGTGGACTCAAACCTCCAATCTTTCAGTTAGCACTTGGGTGTATTTACTGTTTGCACCATCCATAGAGTCTGTATGACATATGTTGTTGTGTCCCATTGAGTTGATTCTGACCCATACTGACCCTATTGGACGGAACAGAACTGCTGCAGAGGGTTTCCTAGGCTGTAATCTTTACAGGAGCAGATCACCAGGGCTCTTCTCCCACAAAGCGGCTGTGTTCACTGACCTTTTCATTAGCAGCCAAGCACTTAACCACTGCACCACCAAGGCTCTTTATGACGTGGTAGGTGATTAATAAATGTTTGTAACAACGCTGAACTGGATAATCTTGGCATAAAGCAATAAAGTTTGAACTGACATATATTGTGAGAACTGAGAAGCTACATCTTGACAACTGAGAAGAGGGAGAAAGAATGAGGGACACGGATGAGTTGGGGTTAGGAATGGATAGGAAAATGATGAAGCCACCAACAAAGGAGATTGGAGACAAGTGACTAGTCTTGACCCTTCCTATTGATCCCTAAGAATGATCTTTAATCTTTGTAATTTCACAGTTATTCTAGTGGGTTCTTAGATGTATTACATCCTTTGAAATTCAGAATTTTATGTTGTAGGAAAAGCATAAGTCTATCCCCTTTTACAAATAAGCACATTGAAGTTCAGAGGTGAAGTCAGGCATATTTCAGTAGAAGAAAAGTCATATTTTGAGTAAGATGAAAATGTAATGTTATTTAAATCATTCATTTTTCCTTTTAGAAATATATGGATCTCCAAATATGGGCATACAGAGATATACATGACCTGGTCACTGCTCATTGTTGTTGTTGTTATGTGCCGTCAAGTCAGACCCAACTCATAGCGACCCCTCTTTGGGTTTCCGAGGTGGTATCACTACGGAAGTAGATGCCCAACCTTCCTTCCAAGGAGTGGCTGGTGGGTTTGAACCACCAGCCTTCTGGTTAGCAGTCAAGTGCCTTAGGCACCACGCTACCAGAGCTCCTAGTCACTGCTCGTTAGCAGTTCGATATTTTTTGGTAGAGAGTTAAATAAACAAGTTCAAAACAGACTGAGAAACTTCCTAAAGGGACCAAATGATGTCATCTGGAAGTACTATGAACAGAGCAATTCATTATCAGTGGAAGAGTTAAAGAACATTTTTGGATGATACTACATTTGACCCAGACTTTATACTATTCATGTTTCAATATTTTATTCTAATATAGTTAGTTCAAAGTAAAACTAGACTTTTATACTAAATTATGATTTTCTAATTTCACCAATGTGTTCATAAAAGAGCATTTTCTAATACATGGTTATTATTTGAGCTTTGGATTTTGTTGTTATGTGCTGTTGAGTTGGACCGGACTCATAGCAACCCCTCCTTGGGTTTCTGAGGCGGTATCACTACGGAAGTAGATCGCCCAGCCTTCCTTCCAAGGAGTGGCTTTGGGTTTTAGTATCCTGTAAATTGTTTTGCACTTTTTCTTCTTTTAATTTAACTCAGCAACAGTAGTTCTCTGTTGTGAAGAAACACTGAATGAATTAATGTTTGAGGTGACAATTGTCAGCAGACTTTTAAGATCTTCTGCAAAGCTGATAATGTGTTTAGGAAGCTGACTTTTTAAAACAAAATAAAATGTAGCATCCGAGTAAGAATATTTCAAGACCCTGAGTTTATCACTCTATTTCCCCACTGCATCCTTACAGGAATGTGAAAAAAAGAAAAAAAAAAAAATCAACTTATGTCTGAATCTTGGTGATAACCGGAAAATAGATTGTTTTAATATATGAAGAAGGGTGTTCTGGTTACCTAGTGCCACTCTGACAGGAATATACCACAAATAGGATGGCCTTAACAAATAGGAGTTTATTCTCTCACAGTTTGGAGGCTTTAAGTCCAAGTTCAAAGTGCCAGGCTCTAGGGGCTGGGTGAAAGCCCCTCGACCTTGGGCTTCAGCTCTGCCTCTTGCTCCCGACCCACTGAAGCTAGAGGCATCTCTTCACTCAGGCAGCTACTGGCTGCTGAGGCTAACAAACCCAAGGTTGACAAATAAAATGGCATAGTCCCAATTTTACCAAACCACATGGCAGGCCATTAACTCAAGTCCATTGTAAGTCCCAAGGTTGGCAGATCAAGGCTGCTAAAAAATGACACTGCTACATGCAGGGTCCACATGTGCCATAAGCTAGAGACCATTCCCCAAAGTTTCTGCTTATCTACAGGAAGCAGACCACATTCCCTAAAGCAGCTACTCAGCTGCTCACAGTAGCTTCCACCATGAAGTTGATTACCAGTCTCATCATGGGGAATACTACATCCAGCTGCCCAGCCACTCAACCAGTCTCAGCCAAGTTGACACACAAACTGAACTACCAGAAAGGGGGTCACTGGTAGATGATCTAAGGAGCTTAATTTAGGTTGAGAATAGACTCATAAAGTTTATGAATTGAAAGGGAAACTTGATGATAATCTAATATAATCTTTTGTTTTTTGTCTAGAAACTGATAGAAAGATTGAGTGAATTGATACTATCACATGGTTTCCATTAGTTAATACCTTCTCATTACTTAAAACCTTTATGAAATTGGGCAGATTATGTAAGATCACTGTCTTTTTTTGTCCCCTTTGTTCTTCATCAATAAATTTGGGAAGTGAATAAAAATAACAGGTATTTCATAGGGTTGTTGAAAGAATGAAATAAAATAATGCATGTAAAGTACTAGCATGGCCATTTTATTCACCCACCTCACTCCTCTGCCAGGAAAGTATTATCATTGGGTTAGTTGCAATACAAGTAGCTGGCCACATCTGTTTCTCTCACCCCTGTGTTCCCACTGCCCTGCACAGTACCTGACATGTAGTAGGGATTCAGTAATTCTTTCTTGAATGAATGTGTAAACCTTACTTTTCTTATGCTTTTTTATTAATTAATGGATTCCTGAAGATGTTTGCACTCTAGACCTTTGGGATCTAAGCCCTTCTCTAAACAAGAGGGTATATTGAGACCCTGGGTGAATTTGCCTAACATTACAAAGATGAACATACAGAGTGGCAGATTTGTTTGGAACTCATAATTCTTAAACTCTGAAAAAACAATTGCCATTAAGTCAATTCCAACAGTCTATTCTCTACTACAGCCCTTTAAAAATATTAGTAATAATGCATTCCCCAACATTCTATCTACAAAGAGTCAGCTGTGCTCATTCGTGGCTCAATGGGAGACTTCTTGCCTTCCAGGTGGAAGGCCTGGGTTTGATTCTTGACTGATATACCTCAAATGCAGCCACCAACTGTCTGTCAGTGGAGGCTTGCATGTTGTATGATACTGTAAGGTTTCATTGGACCTTCCAGGCTTTGATGGACTAGAATGAAGAGCTGGGCAATCTACTTCTGAAAATAAGCCAATGAAAATCCTATGGATTGCAACAGTACAATTCACAACCAATCATGGGGGCAGCACAGGACCAGGAAGCATTTTGTTCTGTTGTGCATGAGATCACAATGAGTTAGGGGCTGATTCAACAACAACTAACAATAATAACAACACATTCATTTATGACAATCTGGAAAGTACAATTGTATAAATAACAAAATGTAGTTTTTAAAATTATTTATATAAACACTGTCAAAATTTAGGCACAGTTCCTTAAATCTTCTATTTAACTTCACCACGAGTAATTACTTTGTCAATAAATATTCTCCCAAAACATTTTATTTTAATGGTTGATTAGTGTTCAATTCTACAGAGATATAAGATTTTGTTATATCTTTTTGTGGATCATTTAAATGATTTCCCATTTTAAACTATCATAAATAATGCTCTCAGTAAACATCCTTATGCATAATTGTCTATCTTTCTTTTTGATTATTTTGCTATTGGATACTGTTAAATTTGAAATAATAGCTGATCAAAGGTTAAACTCACTTTTAAAGCTCTTGAATGATAAATAGTAGCACTGCATTTCTTTCCAGATGGTTTTTTACCACTTTGTCTTTCAACAACAGTGTCTGTGGGCATGTTTCCCACATAAATACCATGATGACTATCTTTATTATCAGTAAAATGAGTTGATATGGAAGGACAATTCCTCTTTTTGTCTTTTTTTCCACAGAATATTTTCAGGGGAAAATGAAGCTTTGAGAATATATGTCAATGGCAAACCTCATTCCTAATTATCCTTGCTTGAAAATACATGCTAATTACCTGTGTACAGTCTCCATAAAAATAGCAAGGATAGCTTAAGCATAGCTGAGTCATTACCTTTATACACATAATCCATGCATAATGAACTGAATAAGAACCACATTTTAAATATTCAAATATAATGATTCTCTACTATAATTATCTTTACAGTCTGTTTAGCCAATTTTCCTTTAGGTACTTGAGCTTTGACATAGAAACACTCTAAAATTGTGTTGAATATCTACCATATATCAGACTTATTTTGGTTAGATATTAGGGAAAATGCTCTTCACTTTTTCTCTTATCTCATAATGAATGTTGATTAAGTCCTGGTTTAATTTTACAGATTCCTCCAGTATATGAAGAGTTTCCTGTTGTTATTTGGGAGATCTCAAGAATGTCAGACTTTTGTTTTTGTTAGGTGCCATCAAATCACTCTGACTCATAACAATCTATGTACAACAGAACTAAACACTGTCTGCTCCTGCGCCATCCTCACAGTCTTTGTTAAGCTTGAGCCCATCATTGAAGCTACTGTTCAATCCATCTCATTGAGGGTCTTCTCCTTTTTCTCTGACCTTCTACTTTACCAAGTCTTTCCCAGGGACTGGTCCCTTCTGAAAGGAGCTCTGGTGGCATAGTGCCTAAGGTATTTGACTGCTAATCAGAAGTTTTGTGGTTCAAACCCACCAGCCACTCCGTGGAAGGAAAACTGGGCAATCTACTTCCGTAAAGATTTATCTCCTCAGAAACCCAAAGGGGGTCGTTATGAGTCAGAGTCAATTCAATGGTAGTGAGTTTTGTTTTTTTTTTTTTTGGTTGGTCCCTTCTGACAACATGAGCAAAGTACATGGATGAAGTCTGGCCATTCTCACTCCTAGAAACATTCTGGTTATACCACTTGCATGACAGATTTGTTTGTTCTTCTTGCAGTTCAAATGCATCAGTTCTTCTGGGGTCTTCCTTATTCATTCTCCAGCTTTCTCCTGTATGTGAGGCTATTGGAAATATCATGGCTTGGGTCAGGCGCACCTTTGTCTTCAAAGTGATATATTTGCTCTTTAACACTTTAAAGAAGTCTTTTGCAGAAGATTTGCTCGGTGCAATACAACATCTGATTTCATGACTGCTGCTTCCAAAGGAATTGATTGCTAACCCAAGTAAAATGAAATTCCTGACAACTTGAATCTTTTCTCCATTTATCATGATATTGCTATTGGTCCAGTTGTGAGCATTTTTGTTTTCTTTATGTTGAGGTGTAATTAATATTGAAGGTTGTAGATCTTCATCAGGAAGTTCTTGAAGTCAGCTTCACTTTTAGCAAGTAAGGTTGTGTCATCTGCATATCACACAGGTTGTTAATGAGTCTTCCTCCAATCCTGATGCCACATTTTTCTTCATATGCAATGGCTTCTCAGATTATTTATTCAGCATACAGATTGAATAAGTATGGTGTAAGGATACAAAGCTGATGCTTACCTTTCCTGATTTTAAACCATGCAGTATCTATCCCCTTGTTCCGTTTGAATGACCACATCTTTGTCTATGTACAGACTCCACATGAGCACCATTAAATGTCCTGGAATTCCTATTCTTCCCAATAGTATCCATAATATATTATGTTCTATAGTTGAATGCCTTCACATAGTCACTGGTTTACAAGCATAAACCTCTTTCTGGTATTCTTTGGTTTCAGCCAAGATCCATATGACACCAGGAATGATATCCTTCATTCCACATTTTTTTTTTTTTAATCTGGCTTGAATTTCTGCATTTCCCTGTCACTATACTGCTGCAGCCATTTTTGAATTATCTTCAGCAAAACTTTACTTACCTGTGATCTTATGATAATTTCAGCATTCTGTTGAATCACCTTTCTTTGGAATATGCACAAATAAGCATTCTTTCCAGTCTATTGGCCAGTAGCTGTCTTCCAAATTTCTTTGCATAAATGAGTGAGCCATTGCATCTGTTTGTTGAAACATCTCAATGGATATTCTGTCAATTCCTAGAGCTAGTTTTTTTGCCAATTCCTTCAGTGCAGCTTGGGCTTCTTCCTTCAATACCATTGGTTCTCACTCATATGCTATGTCCTGAAATGGTTGAATGTCAACCAATTCTTTTTGTCACAGTGACTCTGTGTGTTCTATCCACTTTTTTTGATGTTTCCTGCATCATTCAGTATATTGGCATTGAATCCTTCAATATTGCAACTTGAGACTTGAATTTTCTCTTCAGTTCTTTCAGCTTGAGAAAAGCAGAGTGTGTTCTTCTCTTTTAGTTTTCTAATTTCAGGTCTTTGCACATTTCATTATAATATTTTACTTTGTCATCTTGAGCTTCTCTACAAAATCTTCTCTTCAGCTCTTTTATTTCATAATTTCTTCCACTTCCTTTAGCTACTTTCTGTTCAAGAGTAAATTTCAGAGTCTCTTTGGACATCCATTTTGGTCTTTTCTTCCTTTACTGTCTTTTTAGTGACCTTTTGATTTCTTCGTGGATGATGTTCTTGATGTCATCCCACAACTCATCTGGTCTTCAGTCACTGGTGTTCAATAAGTCAAATCTGTTCTTTAGATGCTTTTGATAATTCAGGTGGGATATAATCAAAGTCATATTTTGGCTCTCGTAGACTTGTTTTAATTTTCTTCTGCTTCAGCTTGAACTTGCATATCAGCAATTGATGGTTTCTTCTACAATCCGCTCCTGGCTTTGTTCTAACTACATGATGTTCTGATTCCCCATTACCTCTTCCCAGAGATGTAGTATATTTGATTCCTTTATATTCCATTTGGTGATATCAACTTGTATGGCTGCCATTTATGTGGTAGAAAAGGGTATTTGAAATAAATAGTTAATTTTGCAAAATTGTATCATGGTCTCTGGTGTTTCTTTCACCAAGGCAATATTTTCCAACTACAAATGCTTTTTTTTGTTTCCAACTTTTGCATCCCAATCACCAGTAATTATCAATACATCTCGATTGCATGTTTGGTCAATTTCAGACTTCAGAAGGTGGTAAACATCTTCAATTTCTTCATCTTTGGCTTTAGTGGTTGGTGCATAAATTTGAATACTACTAGTATTAACTTGTCTTTCTTGTAGTTGTATGGATACTGTCCTATCATTGGCAACATTGTATTTAGGATATATCTTACAATATTCTTTTTGGCAATGCATGTGACACCATTTCTCTTCAATTTGTCATTCCCAGTTTAGTAGACCATATGATTGTCTGATTCAAAATGGCCACTACCAGTACATTTCAGCTCACTAAACCCTAAGAGGGAGCTCTGGTGGCATAGTGGCTAAGACACTTGCCTGCTAACCAGACGGCTGGCGGTTCAAACCCACCAGCCACTCCTTGGAAGGAAGGTTGGGCAATCCTACTTCCGTAGTGATACTGCCTCGGAAACCCAAGGAGGGGTCGCTATGAGTCGGGGCCGACTCGACGGCACGTAACAACAAACCCTAAGATACTGATCTTTATACATTCCATTTTACTTTTGACAACTTCCAATTTTCCTAGATTTATACTTGATACATTCAAAGTATGACTGGGGAAGAGTTGCCTCCTCAAAGTAGAGTTGACTTTGATGATGTGGATGTAGTAAAGTTTTCAGGACCTTCATTTGCTAATGTGTTGTAACTCAAAATGAGAAGAAGCAACTGCAAATATGCAATGTTAAACTAGACTAAGAATACCAAAAAGACTAAGAATAAATATACTTAAAGTTCTGGTTTGCTTTTATTAACTTTGAAGTCTTAACACTAAACATCTTCTATTAAATTTATGTATAATAAATTCTCTTTTTACATAACTAGAGAATGGGTTTCACAAAACAATAAACAAGATGTATGGAAAAAACATTATATTTGGAGTTAGACAGATGTGTTCTGGTGGTAACCTCACAACTAGCTGGGCCTGGTTTTGAAAGGCTGAGCAGCTGGTTGTAGTTATTCCCTATGACAAAACTGGTAATCAACTCCATTTTGGAGTTGCTGGAGTAGCTGCCTTAGGATATGGTCTACTCCCAGTATATAAGGAGAAGCTTTGGGAATGGTCTGCAGTTTTTGGCACACTTGAATCCTGCATGTAGCTGATTCATCATTCAGCAATCTGCCATGTTGTTTGCCATGTTGTCTGCCAATCGTTTGGGACTGTTAATGGACTTGAATTAGTGACCTGTCATGTGGTTTTATAATTTTGAGACTGTGCCTTTTCACTTGTCAACCTTGGGTTTGTCAGCCTCAGCAGTGAGCAGCTGTGTGAGTGAAGAGATGCCTCCAGCTCCAGTGGGCCAGGAGTAAGGGGCAGAGCTGAAGTCCAAGATCAAGAAGCTTTTACTCAGCCCTCAGAGCTGGCACTTTGAACTGGGACTTCTAGCCTCCTAACCTGTAAGAAAATAAATCTCTGTTTGTTAAAGGCATCCACCCGTTTGTGATATCTTCTGTTAAAGTGGCACTAGAGAACCAAAACACTTAGGTTACAGGACAGGTTATTTAACTTTATTAATCACAAATGTACAGTCTATAGAAAATAGTAACAATTCTGATGATACCACAAAATTGTTGGGAGAATAAGGAAAAAAAAAAAAGTAAAAAAGTATTCTAAGTAACTGTTAAAACACTCTAAATATGAATTAATAATAACAAAACTTAGATTGTAGGTTGAATTTTCCTTCCTCTAATGATTGTTCAGTGACCCAAGCTCAAAACAAACCCACTGCTATTGAGTTGATTCCAACTCATAGCAATCTTGTAGGACAGAGTAAAACTCCCTTTAGGGTTTCTATGACTGTAAATCTTTATGAAAGAAAACTGCCTGATCTGTCTCCCAAAGAGCAGCTGGTGGGTTTGCATCACCAATCTTTTGCTTTAGTAGCTAACCACTGTACCACCAGAGTATGATAACCAGGATCCCAGAAATGCCCTATTTCTGTCTTGCCACTCACTTCTCTTCTATATTGGGTTTCTGATAGAGGAAACTAGACAGAAGGAATAGAAGTTAAACTGGCCCTGGAGTCCCTCTTCATAGCTAAAGATTAATTATTTCTTAAGCACAGTTCTGTGAAAAGCTGAGAAAGATATAGTGGCCTAACCCTGGAGTTGTAAGGTAGGTTTTCTGTTTTCTCTTTCATAAAATTCAAAATTCAAGTGCACATGTCTGTAATAGAAAGAATGTATCTAAATGGGCCTGTCCAGAGGGCCTGTCCCTGCTCAGTTCTGCCCAGAGAGAAAGCAAAAGAGCATGGAAGGAAAGGGTGGTCCCATATGCCTGGAGAAAACAGGCTTTACTTAGGAAAACCTACAACATGGAAGCAGAAGTTAAAAAAAAAAAAATGGAGCACCTCCTATGTGTACTGACTTGTGAGACAGTTTGTATACCCACTAGTAAAACATGACTCAGGGAATGGCTGAAAAATACAAAATACAATTAAAATAACTGTACATAAGGCATATTGGACTTAATCAAAGAAAATATATGCAAACCTTTATGGAAAAATGTACATAAAACTTTATTAAAGAAGGCAAATAAATGCAATGACATGCCATTGGCATAAGTATAAAGACATAATATGATAAAGATGTCTCCAAAGTGATCAATAACTCCATGCAATTTATATACTTGAAATATCAATAGAACAGGTGGAATTACTTCCACACACTGATTTTTTTAGTAAGGCCTATATCTGGGAAGAGATCTCAGATTTAGTGATGAATGGGCTCAAATAAAAGGGAAACAAAATTGAATGTGGTTATGTAAATACTTATCATACACTATATATTTAGAACAGTGTCTAGAGACTTTTAAAATTGATAAGTTAGGAATCAGTTCCTTATATTGTAGGATCATCTTTTGCTTTGAAAGTTATTCTCCAACAGGGTTTCTTTCAATCAATGTTTTCTTTATCTCATTTGGAGCATGGCTATATTTATACTCAATTATTTAGAAGCTTATCTTTTTTTATGGGCCCTTGGTCTCTTGACCTCCAAGCTTGGACTAGAAGCAAAGAATTTTAAATTATAAATTTAAAGGGGCAAAGAAACATTAACTTGAAGTCAAGCAATGTGTACTGCAAACCTGGATCCTATAATTACTAGTTGGTTGTTTTCTGAGCAAGGAACTTAGCCTTTTGTGCTGCAGTAAAATGCTGGATGATCTTTCTGGCAGCAGTCTGACCACGTGCAAAATACACCCTATGAAATTGGACATACCACTACCCAAACCCTAAGTTTGCCAGTCACTATATGACTATATGACATTAGGAAAGCTTTGTAGTATTCATTTTCAACATTAGTGAAAGGGCACAGTAATAGTTATTTTGTTAGCATTTCCTGAACATTGAATGAAAAAAATATTATAAATGGGCGTTAAAATTTGTTTTTGTTTCTCGTTATTTTTTATAAATATGCATTTTAGCTCTGGAATTAGGTAAATCTAGTTCAGATATAGTGGCTTAACTCTGGAGTTGTAAGGTAAATCTAGTTCTCCTCCCTCCGATATATCCTTAGAAAATAATGTTTCATCATTTATTTGAGTGCAGGCATACTTTGCTCTTTACTGCATTTCACAGATGTTGTATTTTTATAAACTGAAAGTTTGTGGCATCCCAATGTTGAGCAAGTGTATTGGTGCCATTTTTTCTAGCAGCATATGCTCACTCCGTGTCTCTGTATCACATTTTGGTAATTCTCACAATATTTCAAACTTTTTCTTAATGCTGTTGCACACTTAATAGTCTACACTGTAGTGTAAACCTAACCTTTATATGTACTGTGAAACAAACAAAAACCATGTGATATTCACTTTATTGCAGTGGTCTGGAATTGAACTTGCAATATCTCCAAGGTATGCCTGTACATTTGAACCACCAGCCTTCTGGTTAGAATTCAAATGCCTTAGGCACTATGTCACCAGAGCTCCCTTATCTATCCTATTCTAGTTTAACATTTTATTTATCAAAAATATTTGTCATAATGCATTAAATGGACTTCATGACCAAGTAATTATTTGCCACTTCTAGTCTGAAAATACTAGGTATGTTCCGCCAACATATGTTCCCTACTAACTCCACTACTCTTCTAAAATCAAAATATTCTCTGTTCAAATAACATTGGTAAAGGTTGTAAAGTATATTTATTTTTTGAGTATTTATGTGCAGTAATGTGACAAACTCCTCAAAAACTCTCTGGTTACCTCCATCCTCATCCCCACCCCACATACCTTTTTGTTTATTTGAATCTTTGGCTCCTTTTCATAATCTACCTCCCCACTCCATTACTCTTGGTGATTTAAATATTCATATGAATGGGCTATTCAGGAGTTTGGGCCCTGTTCCTTGACCTCCATATATTAAATGACCTTTTCTTTAACTCTATATCAGCCACCCATTCCCATGATTACACTTGGATTTGCAATCACAAAAAAAAATGTACCTATTTTGAAATCTGGATATCAAGCATATCTACCAACATATTCTACCAACACATCCTCTCATTCCAGCTTATTACCCAAGTGTCCTATAGCCACAATTCATTGACTTCACAAATACTTCCAATCCATTGCATCTAACCACTTTCTTACCATCCATGTATACACTCTTGGGATCATTCTTATTCTCCTGCCTAAATCTCATCATCTATCACAGTAATAACTTCCTTCACTTTCAGCCAATGTTCTTGTCCTTGATGGAGAGGGGGAACAACTTTGAACATACATGTCTTATCTCATTAATCCTACCAATTCCCTTGCTTTCTCACCTGTTTTCTGCTTACCTTCTATCACCTTAAAAGAGGTTTTACCTCCTCTCACGTTCCTGTCTACTTACATCTGTCTTGTCTTCTCAAGGAATTTGTTATATTTTTGTAATAATTATTTTTTAAACTTTGGCTACATCTGAAATAAATTTAAAAAAATAAAAATAAAATGAACAAAATATAAAACAGATCTTGTACCTGGAGGATTTTGAATGGTCTTAGACACACAGACAAAAGGTGTTCCATGTCACTGCTCCTTTCATCTCTCAGAAGAGCCTCTATCTTCTATTATCAGCACCCCATCAAAAGCAAGTCTCTAAAACCTCACATTAATTCTGGTATCAGCTTTGCAGCACCAAAGAGCTTTGGTGGCACAGTGGTTAAAGAGTGCAGCTGGTAATCAAAAGATTAGTGGTTGGAATGCACCATCACTCTGTGGGAGAAAGATGCAGCAGTCTGCTTCCATAAAGATAACAGCCTTAGGAATCCTACAGAACAATTCTAGTCTGTCCTATAGGGTCACTACAAGTCTGGATCAACTTGAAGGCAGTGGATTTTTTTTGTTTGTTTATTTGTACCACTTGCTGGGACTGATCTTGTGCTTCACGTACCAACTTATTTCTGATTCTTGTAGCTTTTTGAAATTTGTATTATTATTTTTTACCGGTCACTTATGTTCTCTGGTCTTTGAGTATGAGAGTCAGACATGTCTCTTTTTCACCAAGGGTTGGTATTCTTTGAAAAAACATACCAAAAAGAGAAGGGCAATGTATGCACAGAGACAGCTTAGGGGGCAGAAATGCATGGGAGGGAAGGACACAGGGAAGAGGTAACTATGGGAAGAAGTAGGAGGGGAGCTGTTGTATTGTGGGAAATTGCAGTCAATGTCATGAGACGAAGTATATGTGAGCTGCTGCATGGAAAGTGAATTTGCTCACTTTCACCCAAATCACATTTTTTTAAAAAAGCAGTTTAGACAATATAGGTGAAAAGAAAGGAAAAAGTGTCCCCATGGGGTAGGCATGGGAAGAAATAAAGACAGTAAATGTTAAAGAGAGAGAGAGAGAGTAGAATAATCAATTACCTTTTTCACACTCTATCATTGACTCACCCCTTCCTGTTTATTTGGATATCTATTCAATAGGATAATTTAAAACATATTTTCTCACATCAAGAGGTACATGATGCCTGGTTGTCCCAATTTTAATAATGCTATCTGTAACTGGGGAGCTCTGGTGGCATAGTGCCTAAGGCATTTGACTGCTAACCAGAAGGCTGGTGGTTCAAACCCACGAGCCACTCCTTGGAAGGAAGATTGGGCAATCTACTTCCATAGTGATACTGCTTTGGAAACCTAAGAAGGTGTTGCTGTGAGTCAGATCTGACTCGATGGCAGTGAGTTAGTGAGTTTGGGTTTTGTGTGTGTGTGTGTGTGTGTGTGTGTGTGTTATCTATAATAGAGAAATTGGTTCAGATTGTGTCAGTCTAATCCATCTATTATAAAGTTCAAAAGGAAGGTTTTGGAGACTATTGATGTTGTTAATTGTCCACAGGTTTTCTTTATTTATACGCTGTAACTCGGACTGCTACTCTGATGGTTTGTCATGTCATGGCTATATCATCTAGCCTTCTTGTTGAAAACCATCTGCATTTTACAAATCAATTAGTACCAAAACCAGAGACTGGAAGAATGTGTACACCCTTACTACAATCTCTACCACTACTGACCTCATTGAAAAAGACATTTTGATATAATTTTTAGACTTTAACATTTTCAGAGATGAGTTGAAGAAAAATAGAGTCCTTGTAAGAATAGCATCAAGTTTTCAGAATAAAATATGTTTATCTAATAATAACAGTGGTTATAAGAAAAGGAAATACAAGTACTTCCCATCACCATCCTTCCTTATAATGACTGTTTATATTTCTGTCTTATCAGTTGGACTCTAATCTCCATAAACACAAGAGATTCATTCAGTTATTATCATTCAGTGAATTCCCAATGCCTAGCATGGTGCCTGATACATAATAAGTCTTCTACAAATAGTATTTTGGTTTAGTGATTGGGAAAGTGACATATTTCTGCTAATAGAATTAAGGATTCTGTCCTCAGTTCAGTTCTCATTGAGAACATAATCTCAAAACCAAACAAACAACAAACTTTAGTGTCATCTGGCTCTTGCATAATGCTTTCTATGGCAAATACTCAATAGTCCCCTAGCTTCTGCCAGAGCACCACAGATGATGGATAGCACATTATCTCTCCATGTGCTACGTTCTATCTACCAATATTTCTAACTGCTAAAAATACCTTCCTTAAGTTGAGTTGATATTTGTCACACAAATCCCATCCAATAGTCCTAATGCCCCATACCTGAGGAATTTCAACAGGGTATGTCTGCTGATTTTCAACTGCTTTCATATTTCTTTATTTCAGTAAATAGAGAACAAATTCCCTTTCAATGAAGGAACATTAGCTCTGAAAATGGATAAGCCTTTCATTAAGATGTTGATGGTGGTATCTGAAAATACGACCCATAAATAAAGTTTTTTGTATCATAGCTATACTTTCAGGAAAAGGTATAAGATCCAAAAGATAATTATAAAGTGAATACCACTTTAAATCTTCATTTCGCAAAGTGCCACTGTGGTTTCTCAAATGGCCTATATTCTGTGATCTACTTTTTGCATAAAGGGTCATCTCCATGATCCTGAAGAACTTTCATAGCTGCAGTTGATTTAAATGCTGAGTTTATATTTTGGAAATATGCCCAAGAGTCCTGAGAAAGGAGGTTTGTTTTAAACCAATAAAGATCACATGATGTTCTATACTCTGTTACGAAATAATTCCCTATACCTACTTGTCTCCATGGGAACCTGCAACAGTCCTTTAATTGCAATCAGCTATAAACTGGTCTCTCTGTTGCAGGTCTCTCCACCTCCAGTCTAACACTCACACTGCTGTCAGTGATTTTTCTGTAAAATCACAGAGTGATTTTTTATAGCACGTCATTCCCTATTTTATACCTCATAAATATCAAATGCTTTGCCATGCATGTCATTCAAAGCTCTTATATATATGGCCCAGTTCTATCAGTTTCACCCATATTCCAGCCACAATCTTCTTTGTACTGTTGCCTTACTCTTTCTTGCTCTTTTCTCATAATATTCAGTCTGTCACCTTCTCATTTTTCTTCCTGGTAAACTCTATACTTATCTTTGAAAAATCAACTCAAATGGCCTTTCTTCTATAAGAACTTTGTAGATACCCCAAAATGGCATAGTCACATACTTTTCTGTGGTCCCCTAGTTCAGACACCAGGCAAGTGGTTGATGATTAATAAATGTTGAGGCATGAGTGAGTGATGTTCCCTCAGAATGCCACTGAATTGCTTGCTTTCTTTGGGATATTGTAAGATCATCAGTGGAGAAAAGACCCCTGAGAAGAGAATGCACACTGATGAATGTGCAGTTTTTGCCACAACTGAAGAAATTGAATCATTGTTCTTTAGGGCATCTTCAATTTTTAATTCCTCAGTGTTTTCTTCCTTTCATTCTCCAAATAGAACTAAATATTCTCTATTCTAAGATTCAAAACTTCTCTCTCAGACCTTTCTTCTCTCCCCTGAGCTACATCATTACATGCATAGTCATTAGCACCTAATTTCGTGAAAGAAAAATAAAAGCCTGTACTGGCATCTTCTGAAAACTTAATAGGTGTTAGATGGGGAAAAAATACTGTTTTGAAGTATAAAATAAGTTTAGAAAATATAAGATTAGACAAAGTTATGTAGGTTTCTTTGTTGAATGATTGTTCAGTCTTTACCATGATATGCCACTAAAGATGATATAATAAGTTACATTTTTCTGATCTAATTGACTATAGAGAGAATCTGAAGAGATTGGTTGGGGCTAGGATTAGAGGTAAGGTTAGGGTTTTTGGTCACCGTTTACACTTTTGCTCAGGGAGTTCTGGCTTATGCACACTTCACATAACTTAAACCACACTCACAATAGTCACCTTAACTCGCTGAACCCTTAAATCACTGGGTATCAATCGTAACTACTCTTTTCAATCACCAGGGAAGTTTTAAACATATGCTACCTGGGTCCCATTCACACAGGTTATAATTTAATTGTCTGAGGGTTCAGCCTGTGTGTAGAGATTTGTAAACTCTTGTCAGGTAATTGTAAGCAGAGCCAGAATTGAGAAGCACTACCTCAAGCTGTTAGTTAGCTCATTCTTTCATTCATACAATGTACTTGGAGCTGAAGATAAATAAATAAATAAGTACATTTCATTCTTTGTCCTTCAAGATTGTATGGCATAGCACAGAAAGACAAACACCATATAGGTATAAAGTGTGGAAGTTTTTATAATAAAAAGATTATAGGATACAGAGAAGCACCAACAAAATTGTAATGAGGTCTACTAGGGAATTGGGATGGGTAAGGAAGTTTTCTGACAGAAAATAAACAAATATGTCTTGGAGGAGGTGCAGCCAGAATGCTTTGTAGAAGGTAGAATGGCGAGACTTTGTCTTGCATACTTTAGACATGTTAGGAATGACCTGGGGAAGGACATCCAGCTTAATAGAGAGTCAGGAAAAAGAGGAAGATCCTCAATGAAACGTATTGATACAGTGGATGCAGCAAGGGGCTTAAGCATAGCAATGATTGTGAGGGTGGCCCAGAATCAGGCAGTACTTTTTTCTGTTGGACATCATGTTGCTATGAGTTGGAACTCTCTCAATGGCACCTAATAACAACAAGAAAGGTTTCATGGAGAAATTCCTTCATGAAGTAGGCATTTGCCAGGTAGGCTAGAGTGCAGTGGAGAGGAGTCAGGATGACAAAGGCACAAAGTATGACAACAAGGTGTTAGGGTAATGATGGGAATACATCATCACTGGCCATGAGAAGGGAGAAGGGTAATGAGAGAGAGCACTGGAGATGCAGGTGGGACCTTCGTCCTGAAGGGGTTTGCGTGACACATTAAGGAAGGGTGCACTTTATCATGCGGAAAATGAGGAAGTATTGAAGTATTTTAATCAAAGAATGGCATGAGCCCATTTGTGTTTTCTATTTGTCACGTCACTCTATTCCTAATATGTACTTCTCAGGAGCATGCTTGTATCTCACTATCTCTATGCCCCATCACACACCATAAACATTCAATTTCTGTGATTATTTAGTTAGTAAATACATATCTCCCTCCAAAAAAGATTGGTAACTTTGTGAGGAGGGACCTCTGTGCTGTTCAAGACTGAATACTACCTGGGCTATGTTAGGTAGAACACATCTATTTAGTGAATGAATGCAGCAGCAATGTGCAGGTAACATCTTCAGTTCTCAGAGTACAGTACTTTGCCAGTAACTTAAAAAGTTTGGAATAAGACCATTATTTCCTATTTTCTCCTCACATACTATCACCTCCCATCCCCAGAAGATAGAAAGCCAATATTTACAACACATTTTTAATATTGTTTCTCTGGATCCTGTCCAATTAGTTCATCAGTCTGTGCTGAGTGCCTCCCTATCCTATTTTAAAGCATGCTATTAGGAATTTTTAAAAGTTCAGGATAGGTCTCCTATCCTCAGAGCTTATATAATTGGGAGAAAAGAGGAACCAAACATAAATGGCAGTTTAAGATCACAGAGAAAGAAATGGGCTAAGTATCTCAAGATTCTTAGAGATGAAAGAGATCTCTTGGGGCTTGCTGGGCAGCAATTGTGGCAAATTTTCTACTGTCACCACATTTAGATGGTAATTCAGAACCTGATCCCAATTGGACACTGTTCATTAGACATTAATTACTGTTGCCCTGCAGTGATTGTCATATGTGCTACAGCAAGTGCAAGTGCAAACAGAGATGCTTACCATTGCCCTTCCGATGAGGAGAAAATGGACTGATTATACAAACTGCCTTGTCACATGCTTTCAGTTTTCTCAGAAAATACTGAAGATGAATATTTTCAAAGTGTATGTCCATTCTTGATAAAACTTTGATTCTTCTTAAGTATAAATATATTAAAAATAGGTGAAAAATCATATGCACCAAGTAGAAAAGGTAGCAATTTTATACTTATATATATGGAAATATGGAGAAATAGTTCAAATTAAAGTATTATGAGAGATGAGATTTTAAATTATTATTAAAAGTGAATTTAGAAGGAGTTCCGGCAAGATGGCGGACTAGGCAGAAGGATTGCACAGACCCTCTTCAACAAAGAAAAGGGAAACCAATTAACACAGACACAGAAGATAATCGTGGACCCCT
>NW_006921741.1:3596726-3599104 GCF_000298275.1 Orycteropus afer afer | reverse complement strand
ATTTTGGTCAATGACATGAGACAAAGTATATGTGAACTGCTGTATGAAAAGTGAATTTACTCTGTAAATCTTCACCCAAATCAAAATAAAATTTAAAAAAAAAGAAAAAAAAATCATTAAATATATACTATATGTTGAAAAAAAAAAGTGAATTTAAAATAAATTCACCTCTGCAGTTTATTTCTTTGTCAATTTGATCTTTTTGATAGTCATTTATAAACATTACTGAGTTCTTGTGTGCAAAGCTCTGTACCGTGACCTGAGGTGACAGAGATAATTAAGATATGATCCCTTTCCTCAAAGTGTTCACAGTCCAGAGGGGAATGAAAATATAAATTGATGCAGGGTTCAGTAGAAGAATGTATAATTGAAAAGAATCCTGACACAACAAATCAGATGTGTGTTAAATATCACATTTCTGTGTTTGCATTTCAGACTTCTAGCCCTCAGAATTGTCATTCTCCTCCCGTGCCCAATAGTGTACAAAAGTTTCAGAGAATTTCACAGGGATGACTTTTCATAGGACTGAGACTCTCAGTGTGGATTGGTCAACACTGAGTTGTTGTTAGTTGCTGTGTCCGAATCATGGTAACCCTGTGCACAACAAAAGTAAATGTTGCCAAGTCTTGAGCAATCCCCATGATTTGTTGCAGATGGGCTATTGTGAAGGAGCTCTGGTGGTACAGTAGGTAGGGCATTTGGCTGCTAACCAAAAGGTCAGAGGTTCAAACCCACCAGTTCCAATTCATAGCAATCCCCATTGGGTTTCCAAGGTGGTAAATTTTTACAGAAGTAGATTGTCCCATCTTCCTTCTGTGGAGTGGCTGGTGGGTTTGAATAACCAACCTTGGTTGGCACAATATACCTTTCAAAGTGTTCAGGAGACTTAAACTTCAGGGTTATCTTGCCTTCAGCTTTGTCATAGTCCCCAAAGCAAGAAAAAAGCATGGTTTACTGCTTGAGATAAAGGAGAAGGAAAAAAAAAAAAGTAGCACAAGCACAATTTATATTCTAAATATCATGCTTCCATCATATAAATATTATGGGAGTACAGAAGAGTGGATGACTCCTTTTACAAATGATGAGATTAGGGAGACTACAGAAAAAAAGACCAAGTGACTTTTGAGGTAGATTTTGGAAGTTTAGTAGGTGTTAGCAATTGATTATTTCATCAATCAAAATAAAGTTAAATTGCCAGGATCTGGTAGTGCAGAGGAGCTAGGTTTTCCTGAAGATTTTTAAATATGTAGGTAGCCAAATCCTAGGCATGAATCTAACCCAGGAATAAACCCACCCATTCAGTGAAGTTTGGAGTTTAAAGGGTCAGCTAACAGAGGAACTGGAGACATTTAAATGCCAGAACTGCAGTTTTAATGACCAGCAAAACACATCTGTTAAAACTATGCAAAATAAATATATTTTTTGTTTGAAAAAATTAAACTTTATTAGAATATAAAATAAAAGACATGAGAGGTAAAACATCTATAAATATGCTGTGCACACCGTAAGTCTTAACTTACCATTTTAATTGTAGATAAATAATAAACAAATAGTAAATTAATAACATTTACCAACTCTTTCATTTTTCAGATTTCAGTATTTTTACATTATTAAATGTCTCATCTAAAATGACTGCTATGAAATGTGTAAGGTGGTGTGTTCATTCAAATATTGGCTCAGAGAGCATGCTACTGTATAACTGAGGAATCAGGCTATAATGACAGTAAGTTCTTAGTTCCTCCTTTACATCATAGGCTCTCCCATAAAATACCTACAGGGAGAAAAATGAACATAACCATTGACAGAAAAATTCAGCTTCTTTCTCAGCTAAACTGTAACACATAAGCCAAAGAAAATAAACTCAGAATTCTCTGACCTGTAACTCATCTTGTGCTGCATTCTAATCACAATAGCTGACAGGGTTTTTCCTCTCAAACTGAGCAAACAAAAACCTATTACCTGGCTATGTGCTTCCAACAGTGTAGCAGAAAAACAAGGAAGTGAACTACAGCAGGAAGCAGTGAACAGTAAAGGCTTCAGGAGGTCAAAGTTACCTAAGGAAAGTCACTTGAATTTCTTTACAGAAAGGCAGTTGATTTTTCAGATTTTACTGCTATGTCTTGATGCCCTCTCAGATTCCCATTTTAAACTAGGGTGAGTAATCAGATTTAGAGTCTCTGTCAGAAACCCTTGTGTTGTTTTGTTTGGGGGAAAGGGCTCAGGTAGTAAACAACTTTCCATTGTATTAAGTTATATGTTGTTGTTGTTATGTGCTGTTGAGTCAGCCCTGACTCATAGCGACCCCTCCTTGGGTTTCCGAGGCAGTATCACTACGGAAGTAGGATTGCCCAACCTTCCTTCTGAGGAGTGGCTGGTGG
>NW_006921741.1:3590282-3596406 GCF_000298275.1 Orycteropus afer afer | reverse complement strand
ACTTCCGTAGTGATACTGCCTCGGAAACCCAAGGAGGGGTCGCTATGAGTCAGGGCTGACTCGACGGCACATAACAACAACAACAACAACAACTAATATGGAAAAAGCAATTGCAGATATAAAAATCTCATAGATGTGAGTATATTGAACTTGCCAGTTGAAAGACAGAAACTGGCAGATGGCTTACCTTTTAAAAATCTACCAGATAATGCCATTTAGGAAGAGGCACATGTAAAATATAATGACAGAAAGTTTGAAAGTGAACTTTAGATAAACACTGAACAAAAGAAAGCGGGGATAGCTTATAAATATAAGAAAAAATAGCTTTTAAGTTAAAATGGACTATAAAAGATCATTATATAATTATAACATTATTTGTTCATGAAAAAAATTTCTACAATTTTGTGTACTTAGTAAAATATTATTAAAGTATATAAAGACAAAGAAAGGTAAACAAATCTACCATGCTAATGAGAGTTTAAAATGAGATTCCTCTCAATTATTATGCCAAGATATTAAAAAAAAAAATAGTTAAGTTATAGAAGAAATCATCTCTGAACAAAATACAATTAAAATAACTATACATAAGGCATATTGGACTTAATCAAAGAAAATATATGCAAACCTTTATGGAAAAATGTACATAAAACTTTATTAAAGAAGGCAAATAAATGCAATGACATGCCATTGGCATAAGTATAAAGACATAATATGATAAAGATGTCTCCAAAGTGATCAATAACTCCATGCAATTTATATAAAAATACCAGAAGGATTTTCTAAATGATTTTATTTATTTTATTATTGTTAATAATAATAAAAACAATGAATCCAATAGAAAAATGGTCAATAGAAATTGATAAGCAGTTTTTTTAAAAAAGGCAAACAAATAGTGAATAAACATGTAACAAAATAGAAAATCTTGTATGCAAAAGGGAATTAAATGAAGCCTACTATTACCATTTTATATCCAATTATATTAACATAAAATTGAGAAGCCTGACACCATCAAATGCTGTTGCAGTTCCTTCTTATACGAAAACCATCTTGGAAAACAAAATGACGTTACCTTGTAAAACTGAACACTGACTTTGTACTCCTATGTCTAGGTGTATGCCATAAAATAACTTTTGAAAATGTACACTGATGATAGCATCTTTGTTCCTAAAAGGAAAAAGAAAAAGAAAAAAGGAAAAGAAAGAAAACCTAGAAACAGCCCAGATGTATATGCATTGGAGGATGCAAATATAATTTCTGACATATTCACACAATAGAGTAATATAGAGCAGTGGGAATGAATGGATATGAATGAATTTTTGAAACATGACATTGACTGGGAAAAGCAATTCATAACATTTGTATCAAACTCAAAAGCAAGCAAATCAGAACAATAAGTGTTTTGGGTACATTTATATATAAGTGATAAAATCATAAAGTTGTAAAAAGAGTGCTAAAAAAATTTAGGAGTTTTTAAAGGGTACAGAACTATGGGATCAGTAGCAGAAGGCATACAAAAAATTGACCCTATTCTAGTTTTTAAATTGGTGACTATTTCATGTCTTTGCTCCAAAATATTCCTTTCCAATACATATAAACATTCACTTATATTACATGCATGTATTTGCATATACCATTATTACATAGTCACAAATATTAAGCTATGTGACCATAAGGTACATTAAGGTAAACATTTTTCTTTCAAACTTAACCCTTAAGACAAAGATAAACTCTTAAGTATTCCTCTATTCATTGCACTGGTGGTGCCTGAAAGTGGACTTAAATTTTACTTTGAGGATGTAAAGTAAATGCAGTACAGTCCTTCCAACAAAGCAGTTGTTCATAGTGACATATCTTCTACATCTGTGATAACAGATGCTTTTAAAAGCAACAGAGAAAGGGAGCAGTAGTGGGTGGAATTAGAAGCAAATGCTTATTCACATGCTGCCATGTGAAGCAGATTGGCCACGCTCCTTTCAGATACACTTAAGAACAGTCTAATCTTAGTTGAAATTGAAAAAATTCTGTGATCGTTGAACTGCCACTGATAGGAGCTGCCATCATGGCTATTTTCTGAGTGTTTCAGTGATGAAATGAAGTATCAGACCACAGAATCTTCAGGCTAGATGAGGCCTCGCAAGGGAGCTTAGTGTACCAGTGCTTTTCTTTCATGCATCAAATGTAAGCAAAATCTCAAAATTGGCATGCTTTATTCTTGACAATATCTGCTATTAGGCAGCACCTTTAAGAAATCTGAAATAAAACAGTGAGGACCTGTACTGCTTGGTGCAAATGCACATACTTATCTGTTCTAACCCACAAGGAGTTCTATGGAAGGACATGCAATGATCACTCCAGATAAAAACCACTCCCTCTTCTTATGTAATCCTTTTGTCCAATCTCAATACATCTCTTTTTCTACCATTCAAGACTGTTTCCTTGCATCTTGATCTTAAAAACGAGAACAACTAATCTTATAATTTATGAAACATTCTTTCCTAAGGCACTTGACTGCTAACCACCAGCCACTCCTCGGAAGGAAGATAGGGCAATCTACTTCTGTAGTGATACTGCTTCGGAAACCCAAGGAGGTGTCGCTGTGAGTCCAGTCCAACTCGAAGGCACATAACAACAACAACAGCAAAGTTAGAAGAAACTTCTTATCAGAGTAATTTATCTCAACTGCTAACCAAAAGACCAAGAGTTGGACCCACCAGCTGCTCAGTGGAAGAAAGATGTGACAGTCTGCTTCCATAAAGATTTACAACCTTGGAAACCCTACAGGGCAGTGGGTTTGCTTTGATAGTTGGAAGATTGTAAAATTGCCCCTCAGAAAATATAGACAGTTGTTGGGTGCTGTCAAGTTGATTCCCACTATACAGACGCCAAGTGACAGGGCAGAACTACCTTATATGGTTTTCTTGACTGTCATCTGTATGGAAGCAGATCGCTGGATCTTTCTCCCAAAGAGCTGCTAGGTGTGTTTGAACCACCAACATTTTGGTACACAGTTGAATGCTCAACCACTGCCCCACCAGATGTCCTTATTGTTATACAGGTAGATATAGATATATACAGCACAGACTTAGTCCATCATTTATTGCCACCATCTAGTTACAGTTACAATTCCTTATCCTTGTTATTCTTATTTTGGATAACACTGATTCCTTCAACTTCTTTTTGCAATGTCTTGTCTTTCCCCCTACAAGTTTAGAACTAATTTGTATTCCTACAATCCGAGTCCCTAATAAATGTAATGAATCTTCCTAAAATATAATGCTTATTACATTGCTCATTACATCAGTTGCCTAGTGTTTATCCAATCAAGTTCCATTTCCTCAGACTGGAATTTAAATCTTTGGTTAATTTCACCTAACTTTGCAGTGCCAACTTATTTTATCAGACACACCTGATAAGCATAGTCCTTTTACTTTCTAGTGGGTGATAGTTACTTAAACTCACAGCTTCACTGTCTTTATTTGTGAAAATGATCACTAAATAAACATTGTTTGTCTTTAAAACTGTCTCCCCTTTAAAAAATGGCTAATTTCTTTTAAAAGGCAATTAATAAGCTAAATTTCTTGTAATTTATTGTAGACTTGACATGCGAAGCACTATAACACTGGGATAGTAAAGCTTATCATGTTTTAAAAATTAAATGAGATTTTAGAAATTGCTTAGCAGAGATTTTCTCATAGTAGGCACTCAACAGAATTATTTCTAAAGATTCCCATCCTTTCTTGTCCTCTCTTTAAGGAAAATATATATATATATAGGAGCTCGGGTAGCATAGTGGCTAAAAGCACTTGACTGCTAACCAGAAGGCTGGCGGTGGCACACAACAACATATATATATATACACACACATATATATGTACTGACAGTAGGGATAATAACAATATGAATGACTCCAGAGGAAATTAAGTATAGTACATGGTGATGAACTTTCTCTTTACTAAGAAAGGCCTGTCTAGATGAGAATACAAGGGAGAAAAACTGCCTCCATCAGACTTACAAAGATGGAGCATCTTTGCATTCAACTCACAACTTTGATCATGGTTCAAGGAAGTGGTTGGGGATTCCTACTTCCGTAGTGATACTGCCTCGGAAACCCAAGGAGGGGTCGCTATGAGTTGGGGCCGACTCGATGGCAAACAACAACAACAATTCAAAAATAACCCAAATGCTCATAATTTTTGTTTGCTTCAAAACAATCATTTTGTCAGAAAGCACTAAAATCAATTTGTAAGGACAGAGAGATGGAAAAGACCTTCAAAGGCCTTTCCATGCTTCTGTAAAACCAAAAAAACAAACTCACAGCCATCAAGTTGATTCTGACTCATAGCAACCCCCATTAGGTTTCCAAGGCTGTCAATCTGTGCAGAAGCAAATCACCTCTTACTTCCACAGAGAAGCTGATGGGTTTGAACCACTGACCTTTTGGTTAGGAGCAAAATGCCTTAACCACTACATCATCAGAGCTCCTTTTCCTTAAAACAGAACATCTTCATTTACTAGTTTTAGCACTTTCAAAATACCTTTATTTCCACTCAAACTTTATTAGTTTGAGATTAGTAAATTCAAAATATTCTTCACTTTAAGGCTACATGAGGAAGAAATGAATTTTTCGTACTTTGTATTTTTAAAGGCAGTAGGTAACTCCTAAATACAAAAGTCTTTTGACCTCTTAACAGGTAATTCCTAAAGTGAATCAAAGTGAATTAGAGATCTCTGAACAACTCTTCTTGCATAGAATAAAAGCGAAATTGCACCCCAAGTATTATATTTGTTCCAAAGGAACTATGACGCCTAAATAGCTTGCTGTTCCTGTATTTCAGTGACTCAACAGAGATTCTTTCAGTCTTTGCAAAATGCGAGGAGACAGAGCTCAGTGAGAGCAGAGCAGCCGCTTGCTGCCTTTTACTCCCAGCTAGAAGGTGTGTCCGATTCTTTTAGCTGACCTATTGAATGGATTGCTTGCTGGGAGCCAAATCACACAGGACTTGTGGACTGCTTTAGTGCAGTCTTGTTTAAATGTTTCCACCAAAGAACCAAAGATAGAGGCGAGTGAACACATGTCTCCTGGAGTGTGTGAACATAGCGTGAGGCTGAAAGTACAAGTCAAAGAGCCAGAAATCTGTTTGGAGACTGACTTTATCCTAAAAATTCATGCAAATATTATACTCCAGACATTAATAAGATATTCATAGTGATTTTAATATACAACTTCTCCACATCTTTAAGTATATTTATGAGCCAGGAAAATGTCTGTGGCATGGCAAAATCCCTGACACATAACTGCAAAATCCTGTTACATTCTAGGTAGAAATACAGAGCTTTATGTATTGCTGGGAATGTCAGGTGCTCATAGCATTTCTTCATTTGTTGCTCTAGACTATATCCTCTCCCTGAGTTCTAGGAATCTACCAATAAGGCAACTACATGTTGCTATTTTACTGGACCTCAAACTTGACATGAACAAAACTTCCTCCTTATCTTTCCTCTTCTTCTCTTATACTTCTCTCATGGTGAGTGACACCTTCCAGGCACTCATCTGCTCAATCCAGAAACTTGGGAGTTATCCCAGACATCTTGTTCTCCCTCAGCCCCCACATTCCATAAGCCACCTAGTCCTGTCAATTATGCCTCCATCTGGTATTCTCTTTCTGAACTAACATAGTTTTAATTCAGCTATTTATCATTCCTTGTCTGAATTATTATTGGAACCACTTAACTGATCTCTGCTCTCTTCCCTACTCTGCTAATATATCCCTAGTTTATGCCTGCTCATTAGTTTATGATTCAGTCTAAACATCTCATCATATAAAGATTTTTATGATATAGCCTATTCCTGTATCTTTAGCATCATGTTCATATCCCATAGCATTAAATCCCAACCTCTCATACAGCACTAGATTCATACTATGTATTATGGTATCTATTATAGTAAGCACGGACGGGCTTGTGCTTACTCACTGATCTGCACTGAACACTTTCCCTTGTTACCCTCCCGAGAGGGACTGGGTCTCCGGGAGCAAGGTAAGCACGGGCATAGCACAGAGTAGCAGGCCGGAAGAGCAGGAGAAAGGGGTAAAACCCAGGAAGCCAAAGAGAAGAGCAATCAGCT
>NW_006921741.1:3550313-3587112 GCF_000298275.1 Orycteropus afer afer | reverse complement strand
ATGATGGGCTCAAGTATAGCAGGGATTGTGGGGCTGGTGCGGGATCGGGCAGTGTTTCGTTCTGCTGTGCATGGGGTCGCTATGAGTCGGAAACGACTCAACGGCACTTAACAACAACAACAACAACAACATTATATATGACACTATATATTCATATTGCACTATAGCAACATATACTTACTGTTCCTGCACTGTCCACTCTTTCTTGTGCTTTTGGACCTTTGTACATATATTCTATTCTTGGAATGTTCTTCCTCCATATGGTTAATTGCTACTAATTTTTTATTATAATTTAATGAGGAAACGCTGAGAATTTTCTTCCCTTCAACAAAAACCCCACTAATTGTTCTTACACTTTTCATAGGACCCCAAAAACACTTTGGTATTATATGTTATTGAGTTTGGAATGAAAGTAGAATTGTTGAAGGTCTTATTAGAAAACTGTATTTCTTCTTTAATAAATGATTTAAATTATTTATTAAATCTTTTAAAATAGTGTTTTATTTGTCTTTATATGAGCATATAGCTAAAAATATAATTTAAATCTATACTAAATACCTATCATATACATATTTTTTTAGGAAAAAAAATATCAAACATAATAATGTTGAGAAAGTTTCCTTGGCCCCTTTCCTCTATTTTGTTAAATCTAATAAAATGTACTTCTAAGATACAGTAAGGTTATCTCCAGTGTAGCACTTAATCCCTGAATGGCAATTATTCCTTTTCTAACCCACCACAGGACTATATGTTCCTTAACAGCAGGAGTTGAATTTCATCTCCATATCCCAAGTCCTAAGGAACTCTCCATAAAGATTTATCACAGCCTTGGACACCCAATGGGGGTTGCTATGAGTAGGTTTTCCTTTTTTTCTAATCCCAAGTCCTCAGTACAGTGTTTGGCACATAGCAGTTTTTAAATATAACAAATGGTTTTTCTGGATGAATGAATAGATTGATGCATTTATAGGAAAACTCTTTGTTAAGTGTTTTTATGGACATAACACTATGTTGAGTACAAAAAAGACATCATGAAGTCCTTCCTTACATTACCAAAAGTTATGTCTAGTTGTATAGAATACACACCAACAGCACAGTTACATAATAATGCAAAGCATATTTGAAAACCATAAAAAATTATATGGAAAATAAGTAGATCATTGACAGTAAGCAACACTAATAGATTTTAATATTGTGTTTAATATAAGAATGAGGATACTAAAAATAAATGTAGAGTCTTTGTAACATTACAGAAAAAAGGAAACCAAATTATCTAGTTCAGCCAAAATATATTGATTTAGACATTTCTCTCATTACTTGCATACTACATTCACTCCAAATAGTTCATGAACTTTCTCATCTTTGTGATCATGCTTTTCTGCCTGCCTGGACTGATTTTCAGTGTTTACAAGGCCTTATTGAAGGACTACAATATGTCAGACTCTGAGCTTAGTGCTTTCCTAATTATTTTAATAATTTCCCTTCTTACCTGTCTGAAATATTCTTCAAGGCTCAGCTCAGTTAGTACCTCTTCTATGGTATATTTCCTGATTCCTAGAGGCAGAATTAATCAGTTCTCATTCTGTAGGCCCACAGAACTTTATAAACATATCTTTCTACTAAAAATAGATAGCAAATATAATTAGTTAATTCATTCAATAGGTAAATATTTGTGTAGATGATAGATAGATAGATAGACAGACAGATAGTTAGAGAGACAGATGGATAGCTAAACTATCCCAGGCATTGTGCTAAGTGCTATTGCTATGTTAGTGAACAAAATAAATTATTTCTACATCTGGGGAGGCTACAATAAACAATAAATAGAATTAAAAATTAAATTACATTACATGGTGAAATGTGATCACTGTTATTAGTAAGAGGACTGGAGAATGTGAGGTAAAGATGTTAACAAGTTTAATAATGATAAGTAGGCTTCAAATGAGAAAGTGACATTTGAGAAAAGATTTGAAAAAGGTGGGAAAATGATCCATTTAGATATCTGAGGGAAAGTCTTTCCAGGCAGAGGAAATAGACCGGGCAAGGGCCCTGAGGCAAGGAATGTGTTTTATTTGATCTACTCCTGATGTTTTAATTCAATTGGTTCAGAGTGAGGCCTGGGTATGTTTTTTTTTTAAATTCTTTTTAATTCTAGGTGATTCTACTGAGAACTATTCTACTGGATATGGAGTAATAGAAATGGTCTCAGGTCTCAAGAAGCCTATAATTTGTAGGAGAGAGGCATATTAACATGAATATTTATTATTCAACATGAAAAGGCTTAAGAGACTTTTGCAAAGGGTTTTTATTGTAGGACTTATTCCATTTCACCCAGTCTGGAGATTGGGAGATAGTATAACCAACACTTCCTGCAGAGGCCGTGTCTGACCTGAGTTTTGATGAATAGGTTATACCTAAGAAAAGAATGGTTGAGGGAAGGACAGAGCCTCTGTGGGTGCTCCTTGACAGGGGAGGGTCATGAATGAGCATTCTGGGTATCAGAGGAACTATAAGTAATTCATTATTAATAAAAT
Organism: Orycteropus afer afer; assembly: GCF_000298275.1. Lineage (NCBI taxonomy): Eukaryota > Metazoa > Chordata > Mammalia > Tubulidentata > Orycteropodidae > Orycteropus > Orycteropus afer. The sequence continues at coordinate 3,584,578 of NW_006921741.1, read as the reverse complement.
GAGAGTTGCAGAAGATGAAGCTAGAAATGTGATGAGGGATGATATAACAGAGAAGATTGTTTGGAGTTCATATTATATCCTGAGCGCAATGGGGACATGAAACATGTCTAAGAAGCCAGTCACAATAACTGGTTATCTTAACTGGCAAATCATTTCAGATTTGGCAATGATAGGAAATGGATTTGATGAGGACATGGCATAGAATAGGAAGGCCAATCTAGATAGTGTAACAGCAATCCAGAGGAGAGCTGATGATAATTTTAACCAGGGAACTTGTATTAGTTTGGCATTACTGTTTAAGAAGTTTAAGTTTTATTTTACTACTTAACAAACAAACAAATATTAATTTAAGGAAATAATGTGTGCTCTGTAACATTACCTCTAAGATATAAATTTTGCAGCAATACGTGTGTAGATACTTTTTTCTCTGCTGGGTAAGAAGTAGTTTTTGGTAAGACCTGTCAGTCCAAATTTTTTGTTTATGACAAAACAGGTTTCTTCTATCTTTCCATTTATTCCTCTGCATAGTATAGGCTGTGTGGCCAGTGGGAACGAGAGCTGGTCTATTTTTAATGTTCGTAAATGTGTGTGGCCTCATCTCACTATTAAATAGAAGTGCTAACAGTTCTTTAATTTTAGCAAATATCTTTTAAATGTCAAAAGACAGATTTTTCTTCAACCTCCTTTCCTAGTTCTCAAGCTTTGAGTCACAAAGATAACTTTACTCTATGAAGAAATTGGCATAAAAGAATAGAATAAAATTCAAAGGAAATTTTCTTGACAAATTAATTGTAAGACACATATCTACTCCAGTATTCTGCCAAGTATATGCCCAAAATATGTTTTCTGAAGTGACATGATCAGGGAAGGGAAAGGAGAAAGGAAAATGTCTTCAGAGATAAGAGTAATGGAAATTAAGGAAATATCTGTCATGTCACAAGATTTAGGGAAGATCCAGGCTGTAGGAATTGACCGGGGGTAAATTTTATGTCTTCTATATGATGGACCACTCCTCGGAAGGAAGATGGGGCAATCTACTTCCCTAGTGATGTCGTTGTTGTTGTTGTTATGTGCCATCGAGTCGGACCCGATTCATAGCGACCCCTCCTTGGGTTTCCGAGGCAGTATCACTACGGAAGTAGATTCCCCATCTTCCTTCCAAGGAGTGGCTGGTGGGTTTGAACCGCCAGCCTTCTGGTTAGCAGTTAAGTGCCTTAGGCACTACGCTACCAGAGCTCCCTCCGTAGTGATACTGCCTAGAAACCCAAGGAGGGGCCGCTATGAATCGGGTCCGACTGGACGGCACATAACAACAACAACGTATGATGGAAGGTAAATCTAGTGACAAGATATAGTGTCTTCTATGCTCCAGGTGCTGGAGAAACAGATTCAGGAAGACAAAGTGCTATTTGGTCACTCTAGAATCACACAGTTAGATAAAAGAGACTGGTACAAGAACAAATTATTACAATTAGAGAGATGAGATCTGAGTCAAAAGTGTGCATGAGGTGTTATGGGTGAACTTACATGAGCATCTAACATTGGGGAAAGGGAAAAGCACCTCTCCTATAGGAGATGACGCCTGAGCAAAAGTAAGAATAAGCCAGATTTCAAAAGAGAAAAGAATGCAGTATAAACAATGCCGTGGAAGCATGCAAGGTGACTGGGTGAAGGGTGAGGGGTTAATAAGTAATTGGGTAAATTCGAAAGCTAGAAAGTTAGGCTAGGGCTAGTTGTATAAGACCCCATGTTTCATAATAGAAACCACCTTTTTGTACAAATATCCATAAGATGATACCTAATTAATTGCTGTAGTCATTAATTATTTGAAGATCTATCCTTCCATCCATAAATCCTTCCCATCCATCAGTCCATCCACCCTTCCACCCATCTATCCATCTGTCCATCTACTACCCCCATCTCATCCTTAACTGAATTGAGAACAAAAATATCCACATGTGTATTTCGTTGGTAACAGGTTCTGCTGCCAACTGACAGGAAACCAAAATAGCAGTAGCTGGACTAAAGAAGTTTGTTTCTCTCTTACAGCAAATCCCAGGTGGTCAGTCTAGGGCTCCACAGTGTCAACGACTGTGTCTTTTTCTATCTTGCTTCTCTACCACCAAAATTTAAAAAAAAAAAAAAAAGCAAATTCACTGCCATCAAGTCAATTCTGACTCACAGTGACCCCCACTGGGTTTCCAAGGCTGTAAATCTTCACGGAAGCAGATTGCCCCATCTTTCCTCCACAGAGCAGCTGGTTGGTTTGAACCTTTGACCCTTTGGTTAGCAGCCAATGCCTTAGCACCTACACCACCAGAGCTCTTTTTCTCTACCACAGATGACTTCTATTCATGATGGCAGAACAAAAAGGAACTGGGTAAAGAGCACATAAATACAACCTCTTAAGGAATGTTCCTAAGAATTGCCACAAAAACACTTCTGCTTACATTCCATTAGTCATTACTTATTACATGGTCATAAGTAGCTCCAAGGGAGGCTGTAAAATGTAGCCTTATTCTGGACAATCATGAAGAATAAGTAGGAATTCATAAAAGGGTCATCAAATATATGAGCAGCTGTTTTTTTTTTTTTTTTTTTTAATGTCACATAACACTCAAGACTTGTTTCAAAAATTAGTATGACTTCTCTTACCTAGGAGACTGCATTCCACACTATACCAGACTACTATACAATGTTCTATTAGGAGCCCTTCAAAGCTTGTTTCCTTACTTCCTAGAGTTGACTGGGCTGTCTTATAGAAGAAAGTTATTGATAAAATTTGGGATTCTGTTAATATATTGGAAGAGGAAAACAGGTATTGTGAGATAACTGTCCAAGGTCAGGCCAATTAGTGTATTTCATACAATATAGTCGTTAGGCAGTCAATGATGGCTACATAAAACTGGACCTCAGGGTTGAACCCTGAAGCAGACCAGCAACAGCATTTAATTCTGAATTTCAGATTTAGAAGCCACCCCTTTTTTCTTATAGTACTGAGTAAAGAATCTGACATACATTCAGTAGGTACGTACGGTAAAGATGTGGTCTACTACATTAATTTGCACACTAGAGCATTGAGGTTGAGAACATAAATACTTACATATTTTGTTCAACCATTTGTTTATTCAAATTGATTGATTCAGTTGATATTTAATGAGCTTTCCTTAAGAGCTTTCATGATGTTAATTACTAGAGGAAATATGAAAGGGATTATGTCACAGCCTCTATTTTCAGGGAGTTTATAATGTAGCAGGAAGGCAGGTATATGCACAACTAATTTCCAAATGCTACACAATACTGAGGAAATACAAAGTAGATGTGTTATTTCAAGCTGATTGTTGGAATAGGCATTACAGAGGGAGAAGTATTTGAGCTCAGCCTTGAAAGATGATTAGGGATTCTTCAAAAACAAGCAAATAAACAAGCATAACCAAAAAACTCACTGCCATCGAGTTACTTCTGACTCATGGTGACCCCGTGTGTTACAGAGTAGAACAACTACATAGACTTTTCTTAGCTATCTCTTTTTTAAAAACTTTTTATTATGATTAGGGTGAAGGTTTATAGAGAAAATTGGTTCCCCATTCAATGATTCATAGACATATTGATTCCAGACACTGATTACAATTTCCAAGACATAAAAGCACTCTTCCTACTTCTTCCTTGTGTTTACTCTCCCCCTTCATCCTTTCTTATCCCTTCTTGTCTTCTGAATGGTTGTTGTTGTTGTTATGTGCCGTCGAGTCGGACCCGACTCATAGCGACCCCTCCTTGGGTTTCCGAGGCAGTATCACTATGGAAGTAGATTGCCACATCTTCCTTCCGAGGAGTGGCTGGTGGGTTTGAACTGCCAGGCTTCTAGTTAGCAGTCAAGTGCCTTAGGCACTATGCTGCCAGAACGGTATCCCTGGGTAAATGCTTTTTGATCTTCTATGATTGGTTGTTCTAAGGAGGGCATCGCTCCCAGGTGTTATTCTTCACCTTATAAGCCTTCCTTTCATTTAGCTGAAAGTTGAGCCAGGGGGGTGAATTCAGTTCCAGGTTTGAAGGATATCATATGTATTTATATGTGCTGTAAATATACCATGAATATAGTAGAGCATACAGCCGGCTAAGTTATGAAAACTTCTTAGCCATAACCAAACATATTGAACGAATGGGTCACTGGGCCTGGAGATTCAGAACCATAGTCTCAGGGAACATCAAGGCCCATTGGCATAACAGAGTCAACAGTGTTCTATGTCTGTCTTTGGTGAGTAGCAATGGGGATCTTAAAAGTTTGTGAGTTGCCATCTAATGTGCAACTATTGGTCTCTCCCTTTCTGAAGCAAAGAAGAGTGAAGAAAATCAAAGACACATAGAAATAATTAGTCCAAAGGACTAATGAGCCATGAGAATCCCAGCCTCCGTGACTCTGAAAACAGAAGAACTAGATGGTGCCCAACTTGCACTGCTGAACACACAGAAAGGAATCACATTAGGAGGTCCTGGATGGACTGTAGAAAATGATCCCATGAGAAAAATGTAGAAGAAAATTCAAAATAATAAAGAAGACCCAGCTTACATTTTGGCTGTAATCTTTACAGGAACAGATCACCAGGTCTTTCTTCAGTGGTGCCAAAGGGTTTGTTTGCACCACCAGGAGCCATCAAATATATGGGTAGTTTATTTAATGTCACACACTTCTTAATACTTGTTCCAAATTCTGGTTAAGCAGTATTGCCAGGAGCCCTCATTCCACACCATACTTGGCAACTCTCCGCAACTGGCTGGTTCTCCATTAGAAGATTTTGCAGCTTGTTTCCTCACTGTCTGGGGTAGTCTGAGTTTTCATATACACAGAAAAAATTCCTTGTAAACCTCTAGGCATCATAATCATTTATAAACTGGTTATTCAATCCCTCGCCTCGTACCTTACTCTCATTCTTCCTTGCTATTCTGTTCAATAACATTTGTGTGTCTAAATTAAAGGCTACCATTTATACCCCACAGCAAGACTTTCACCTCATCTTCTTTTCCGAGGTTAAATCAGTTTTTCAGCTGTAGTAAGCACACCACTGGAAACTTGTCACTGCTCTTCTTCCCTCACCAGCAAGCATTTTCTATGGTTTTCATCACCAAGTTGTTATGTGTTTCAGGATTTGAGCAACATCTGAGTTTCCACCAGCTGTGTTTTGCATTGTCCTCATTTTGTATAATTAAGAAAAACAGGAAGCCAATCACTTAAGTAAAGCTGACCCTCTTCATTTTGCAGACCCAAGGAAGGACTGCATCAGGGTTTTTTATAGCACAGTTTTTACAAAGTTTATCCCGCAATCCACTTGAAAGTGGAACAAGGTTAGAGGAACTGCAACAACATGGCAGTCCTCCTCTTGACTACAACAGCTGTGCTTTTCTGAAGCTACACTGTCTGGTTTAAACATTCTATGATAATCAGTTATCAATTTTGCTTATTACATTGTGACAGAGGATTTCCTCTGTTGTGTTTTACACCAGTTCAAATCTTGGAGGGGACCTTTCGACCTAGGCCTTAATCTTCTACTAATCCAACAAAGCTGTATTGCTGGTTGCCAAGTTGATCATAGACAAGGATAATTGTATTTAATTCACATTGACTGCTCTTCTGAAGACACTCTGGCTTTTTTTATCCCCCCTTCCTTTATTCTGATTTATATAGATACTTCTGGATGAGCTTCTAAAGAAATTCTAAGCTGTTATTTAGGTTTACTTAAAATTCATAGCAAGTACATATCTAGAAGCCCCGGTGGTATAGATGTTAAAAACATTGGGCTGCTAACCAAAAGGTCAGCAGTTAGAACCCACCAGCTGCTCAACAGAAGAAGATGTAACAATTGGCTCCAGGCTTGGGAAGCCTATGGGCAGTTCTACTTCATCCTACGGGATCACTATGAGTCAGAATTGACTCCAGAGCAGTGAGTTTGGGAGTATATATCTGGAAAGGGCATTAATGGGTCTGGGAAGCTCCATTTGATATTTGGCAGTTTCCTTTTCTTGGGCAGAAGGGAAAAATAAAGATTTCATCATGTAAAATTTCATCTGGAAACATCATGTTTTGAGCCAGCAATATTCAATTCAACTGAACATTTACTGAGTAGGTAATATTTGCTGATCTTTGTTGTCAGTATAGGGGATGTAAATGCATTTAAAATGCATGCTCTGCCTTCAAAGTGTTCATAGGTTTGTAAGGGAAACTAACATGAGTGCAGCTAAATTGAATGCATAACTAATATGTTACATGACCTGGGTCTAATTCTCAGATCATTCTCAGATTGCCTGTTTTGTGATCAGACTCATCTTCTATGCAAATTTGAGCTATAGCATCAATGCCTACAAGCCATGATATTTCCAATCTCCTTGTATGCATGTGAGAGCTGGACAATGAATAAGGAAGACCAAAGAAGAGTTGATGCTTTTGAGTTGTGGTGCTGGAGAAGAATGCTAAAGTACCATGGACTGCTAAAAGAACTAACAGATCTGTCCTGGAGGAAGCACAGCCAGAATGCTCCTTGGAAGCAAGAATGGCCAGACTTCGTCTCACCTATTTTGGTCATGTTGTCAGAAGGGACCATTCCTTGGAGAGGATGTCATGCTTGGTAGGGTGGAGGGTCGATGAAAGAGGGGGAGGCCTTCAACGAGATGGATTGACAGGGTGGCTGCAATGATGGGCTCAAGTATAGCAGGGATCATGGAGCTGGCGCGGGATCGGGCAGTGTTTCGTTCTGCTGTGCATGGGGTAGCTATGAATCGGAAACAACTTGACGGCACCTAATAACAACAACAACATCAATGCCTATCAAGCAACCTTCCCAGTCTAGCATCTGAGTATGAGTAACAATCACTCATTCATTCAACAAATACGTACTGAGTGCAGACTATGTTGCAGGCACTGTACTGGTCTTCTGAGGATTGAAATCTTCCTTGAGGGACATCCAAAGTGCTCTGTGTGTCTGTGTCACATGCTGTCTTGTATTTATTAGCCACTGTTATCCAGTCATTTTACTTATTCCTCACATGAGCTCTGTAAAATGTGAATTGTTATCCACACTTACAAATGGAAACTGACTCAGTGAAATTAAATAACCACCCCCACATTATGCAACATATAAACGATAAATTTGAACCCAAATCTCTACAATTATGCTGATTTCCCATTCCACTACTTTTCGCAGTTCATGTTTTCAGTAATGGAGACATTTTATGGGTATTTTGGGAACACAGTACTGATGGAGAAACAGCTATTTCATCTATCAAAGGTCTCTACCAGAAACATGAGTAAAGCCTATATATATAGATAGTCGACGGCACCTAATAACAACAACATATAGACAGTCCAACCACTTATATGTTCTTTTAATTTCTTCTGTTTTAGTTTTATTTTGGACTTTGATGATTAGAAGGGAATGCTTTAAATGTATTGTAAGGAATATATCAGGAAGGAGAAATATACAAAACAACTTCAAATGTGTCTAAACACAGAAATGGTGACACAAGAGAAGTTGGGAGTCTAGAGGTCATTAAAATAGAATAAACTTTTATATAACTCACAAAAGATTATATGTACAAGGTTGTTTCTTGAGGCCCTTTCAAACTTATAAATTCATCACCTTGTTCCAGTGATGCTATCACTAAATTGGATTGAAACTGCAAATATACCTAGGGGAGAAAAAAAAAAATTACTCCCTAGTTTGGTAACTGGAGTATGTGGGTGGTGCAAATGGTTAATGCACATTACTGCTAACTGAAATGTTGGAGGTTGAGTCCACTGAGAAGCACCTGGAAGAAAGGCCTGGAGATCTTCTTCCAGAAACATTGTTGTTTGGTGCCGTCAAGTTGTCTCCAACTCATAGTGACCCTGTGCACAGCAGAATGAGACACTGCCCGGCCCTGTGCCAGCTTCACGATCCCTGCTATACTTGAGCCCACTGGCACAGCCACTGTGTCAATCCGTCTCATTGAGGGCCTTCCCCTCTTTCGTCAACCCTCCATCTTACCAAGCATGACATCCAAAAAGCTTAACCACTGACAATTCTACGGAGTATAGTCGTACTCTGACACACATGGAGTCACTATGAGTTGAAATCAACTCAATGACAACTGGTTTCACTTGGTTTAAGGAAACACTAGGCTGTGTTTGGGAGCTCTGGTAGCATAGTGGCTAAGGCACTTGACTGCTAACCAGAAAGCTGGCGGTTCAAACCCACCAGCCACTCCTCGGAAGGAAGGTTGGGCAATCCTACTTCCGTAGTGATACTGCCTCGGAAACCCAAGGAGGGGTCACTATGAGTCAGGTGTGACTCGACGGTACACAACAGGCTGTGTTTAGACCGAACCATTGACAATTATGGTAACTTCAGACCTATAACATGATTCAGCATAGTTATGTAAGAATAGCTTTTATTAAATAAAACTCAATATAATCATTAATTATCATATTATATGTGGAAGAAAAAGAAATAGAGGTTTGATTTATGGTAATATTTAAACCAAGATATTTTAAGTTTATTCAGGAATGATTTTTCTTACTATTCTCTCCCAATGAGCTTGCCTCCAGTCTCACCAAATCAAGGGACAGTTCACACTTGAGTGGGGCTCTTCTAGGACTTTAAAGTCTTTCCTCAGGGACATGTGCAGTGCTTCCTGGTACTCTGCAAAGCCAGTCTTCTGTGGTCATTTCTCATCCTAATCCCGGCAACTCAGTGACAGAAACTTTAGATAGCCTCTGTCATTTTTTTCAGAATGTTTTCCTCTATGGCAGGCATGAAGGAGCAACTCATTCCTATAAAACATTCCTAAGTTCTTATAAAACCTCCAAAAATATTTCAGGGGAGGAGGCATTACAACCACCCCTTATTGTCACAGTATCAAAGTCACTTACAATTTAACCTAGATAAAATAAGCTTTGCTTTACTGTTGTTGCATTCACTGTAATCTGCTTCCTTTCTAATCCTCTAACAGGACAGAATGCAATTGAATGAGATTTGATGTTATCTCCTCTTAAATTGGCTCTCATTTATTTAAGTAAATGATTTACAACTCATTTTATTATTAATGTTAAAATACAGTAAAACCTGCAGCAACTGGACCCTGTGTGAAGCAGAAACCTGTCAGGGAAGAAAAACTCAAATATTCTCCACTATAAAACTAAGCTATAGAAAAATGGTAAGACTGTACCCTGTCAAATGTGGAAAACCACGAGATCTGGAAAAACCAGGCAGTCCCTTAGAGTTTCGGCTCTTACAAGTTTCACTGTACTAGCAATGCTTCTCACTAGTGAACATAACACTCCAGTGTATCTTCATAACACAGCAGAGAACTACTGCTCTAGGCTTGTTGCTGTGGTTTTTAGCTGCTGTTGAGTCTGTTCCAACTCATAACAACCCTCTGTATGGCAGAAGGAAACAATGCCTGGTCCTGTGCCATCCTCACAATGCTTGCTATGTTTGAGCCCATAGTTGCAGCCACTGTTCCTCAAAATATTTTTAAGGATATTTTATAAATAATCTGTCTTCCAGAGAAGGAAAGTGCCTTTACTAAGGTTAAACAGCTATTTAGAAGCAGAGCTAGGACCAAAGCCCAAGTGTCATTGTGGCAATTCTGGTATCTGTTTAACTCTTTTACTTAAACATTTTGGAACTAAGAGGCAGTTACACAGAAGCCACAAGGACAAGACCAGTTTCAGGGTCTGTCTACTGCCTGCATCAGCCTAAAACAGGGAAAGCATCTGAACTCCACCTGGCAGTTTTGCCACCTTGCTCTGTGACATATTTGGCCCTTTCAGTGAGCTCCCAGTGCTGCTGCTCATAGCAGAAATGCAAGGTTCCTGAGAAAAGCATAATTTCTTCCAACTCTGGGGATTATTGTCCAAAGGTCATCCAGTCTTTACTTCTCACTAATTATGTTGGCAGGAGGTCTAAAAAAATGTCAGACTTTTTCAAACATCAATGTTTATGTTAAACATAATAAAATATTATAAATTAAAATAGTATAATATTTCTTGCAGACATGAATATGTTGTGGGTGTGCGTTCCTTCATAGTCACCTTCATGTTTTGGAATAACTCAATCTCAGATGTGGCTAAAAAGTCCACTTTAGGAGTCTTCCTTCATTTGCTCATTCAGCACATATTTATTGAGGACCTGTTATGTGCTAGTTACTATGATAGGTACAAGGAATATAGCCTAGTATTGAGAGGATTTTTATAGAAATGTTACCCAAAATAAATTTATTGAAATAGTTGAATTGTAGTTTTTTAGAAATAAATGTTTTAAATTTTAAAGGATTTTGGGAGCTCTTTAGTAAATGTGGTATCGTTGTTGGGTGCTGTCAAGTCACGTCCAAATCATAGTAACCTCATGTCATGAAGAAAACTTCCACATAAGTTTTTCTGGGCTATAACCTTTATGGCACAGATTGCTAGGTCTTTCTCCCACAGAGCCTTTGAGTGGGTTCGAACTGCCAACCTTTCATTTAGTAGCTGAGCACTTAACCCTTGTGCCACAAGGGCTCCTTATTATAATATTTACAAAGTTCATAAATAAATAAAGTTCTAAAAATGAATTAAATATTAAAGGTTTTTTAGAGTCCTTATCATGACATACACAAGTTGTACCTACTATTCTAGATGCTTGAGGGATATAAAGAAAACAAGACAAGATGGGTTTTCAAAATTGGATTGCAATTTAGTTATAAGGTTGGACACATACATCTCTTAGATATTTATTTAAATAAATGATGTGAGAAATTCCAAAATACTATGTTACAATTTTAAAACTAAATATTGTAAATATTGAGTGATAAAATGTGGAGGTAGATAGTACTTCCAGACGAAGCAAACCTGGATGGCTTCATGTAGAGGCTGGGAGTTTGAGTTGGTCTTTCCCTCTGAAACAAGGAGTTGTCTAAATACACAGAAGGAACAGGGTGCCTCGAGTTTCTTTCTTCTCCCTGCCCTTTTACATTTAATAATGTTTTAGAAACTAGTATTAGGTAGAGGCATAGACAGCCATAGGAAGAGCTGTCATGAGGTCAGGAATTAGGAGACATAGTGGATGCCATTGCTCAGGTTGTTAAAGCCATTAGACCTGAGTTGTTCCCCCTGTAGGCAGAAGACTGACCTAACGGATTTTGTGCACTTCCTTTGAATTCTGACTCTATTAGGCATTGTCTGATATTGTAGACATGTGACTCTTAAGAAGCACAGGTTTGTCCTATTATGATTAGCTCAAGTCAGGAATAGGAAACAAGTGCAAGGTTTAATATCTAAGTGGATTCTTTTTAGTTGAAACCCCCCCAAAAAAAATTGCTATTTTTTTAATTTCGCATTATAATGTTCATTAACATTTACTTGTTAAAAACCCACTGTCATCGACTTATAGAAACCCTATAGGACAGAGTAGATCTGCCCATAAGGTTTCTAAGGCTGCAAATTTTTATAGCGGCAGAGTGCCTCATCTTTCTCCTGTGGAGCAGCTAATGGGTTCGAACTGCCAACATTTGGTTAGCAGCCCAATGCTTTAACAAACATTGTGCCACCAGAGGGCCTTTCATTAACATTTAGAAAGTATTTTTTTTTGTACATTTGGAATATTTAAATTATTATGCATTGTGTACCAGATGCATAGTCTATTCCAGATGCTTATTAATGAACAATATGGTTTCTAAATATTTTCTCAGCATTTCAAACAAAATGCTATACTTATTTTCAAATATGTGTTGTATTCTTACTGTAAACTATAATAAATTTTATTTTACTCAAAGATGATTCAATAAGTATTTATTAAGTCCCTGCAAATGTCAAGCACTGAGAGTGCTAGATGAAGGGGGATATATAAATAAATAAAACATAGTTAAACCATCTTCTCCTTCCTCAAGAAGATTACAGTCCACGGGCATGCTCAGATGTGTAAATAAATCAAATATATTTCAGCATATCAGAGTTTAATAGCTTTGCAAAGCACAAAAGAGGGAAAACTGACAGCCAGAAGAAGACTTTGAGGATAAGGAAACATTTAAGCTGAATCCCCAAGAGAGGTGGGAGAATGGTAGCTCGTAAGCTATAACCAGCCCATTATTGAGATTTCTTTGGCCACATCTGTCATCATGGAATCTGTGTGTGTGTGTGTGTGTGTGCGCCCTCATGTATGATATGGAGATATTCACTTCTAACTCACAGGGTAGTTGTAAAAATAAGAAATAATGGAAACTACTTAGCATAGTTTCTGGCATGTAGTAAGTGCTCAGTAAAAGATAGCTCTCATTTGTATTATCACTTAGACCTATTGAGCTATGTTTCTTGCTATTTACTGGTATATACTCTGAATGCCCATTGTACATTTTCTTCATAGCTTATATCATAGCTGTAATTAAGTAACAATTTATTCATTTATTATCTGTCTTCCATACCAGACTATAAACTCTATGAAGGTAGTGAAACTGTTTTCTTAATTGTATTCCTATTATCTAACAGAATGTTTTCTTAATTGTTATATTCCTACTATTTAACAGAATGCCTAGTTTGTTATAGAAGCTGAATAAATATTTATTGGAAGACTGTGTAATGACAGTAAGATACTAGTAAGCTATCTTTTATTATTAGGAAAATGTGATGAGAAGTCATATGAAAAAATGTGAGCACCCAACTCCAGAATATCAAATGATTATCCACAGCCAAGAAAGGCATCCAGATCTCTTAGAGTAGTGAACATCTGGAACTCAAGTTCAGCATTTCTCTCATTTTCTTGGGTCAATTAAACTTCTGTTATTCTCATCTCAAAAGGAGAAGTCCATAGGTGAACAGAGAGATTTTTTTTTTTTTCTGTTGCTTTTGATAGAAAAACAGAGATTTTGTTCATTTTTCTTCTGTGTTTCTGAACATTTTACAAGATGGCTCTTCTTGACTCTCAAACGATCTACTATGTCTCATGGAAAGTTCATTAGAGAAGCCCACTCAGATCCTTTGAGACTTTATTACGTTCCAAAGCCATGATGAAACATTATTCTGAATAAAATTAAGTTCTATTTCTTCCAATTAACAGCAGATGATGAAAGTGCCTGCCAGTTCTGTTGCCTTTCAGCTGGATACTTTTCCCTTGCTTGGTCATTTGTAAAATGTGAGCCCTCCTAATGGAGACCTCATTATCCACTTGAATTAATGAGTTTTAGCTGAATTAATAGTGCATAGCACACTGTAGGTATTCAATAATAGTCAACAGCGATTTATATGCTGACTTAAGTTGCCCTGTTTGAGAATGTTGGCTAAAATCAGTATTGCATGGTTTTCCTACTGTTGTTGTTGTTAAGTGTCGTCGAGTCGGACCCAACTGATAGCAAGCCCTCCTTGGGTTTCCGAGGCAGTATCATTACGGAAGTAGATTGCCCCATCTTCCTTCTGAGGAGTGGCTGGTGGGTTTGAACCACCAGCCTTCTGGTTAGCAGTCAAGTGCTACGCTACCAGAGCTCCCCTAGGTTTTCCTACTAGATTTGATTTTTAGAATAGGTCAAGTCCCAAACTTAGGGCCAAGACCATAAGCAGTCCTATAGCTGCTGATTCTCTGAAAGAACTTGAAAAGATTCTGCAAAAACTATTTGAATCAATTTCTGCTTAGTAATTCTTACCAAGTACAGAAGATCCTCCCAGCATACCAATACAATATTTCAATTGTATTGTATTCGATTGTAGGATCTTTTGCCTACAAGAGTATCTGACACAGAACAGGACTTTATCAGAATAGTAGCTAAAAATAGCTGGAACATGTCACAAGGAACTTGTTAGGACATGGCCCATTTCCTTACACCGTGTAGCACTAAGTATTGACTGAAATGAATTTAAAACTAAGATAAAACTTTAGCATAAGATAACCTAGGGAGGAAAACTTCTAGGTGTGAACTCAAGAAGAAAATATGCAAAAAGTTACTGATCTGGAAAGAGTTATATTCACAGGGCTAAAGAGGTGAAGTTAGCAAGTTCAGATTGCAGTGCAGCATATGGTGTCTAATGTCTTGTGGCACGTATTTGCATGTTGAAGCTTTTAATTAGAAGGAATTATAATTCCCCAGAGATCCTCATAGCTCTAGACTGAGAGCTTGTTTTTTTTAAATCAATATTATGTGTTTGTTAAATTATAACCTTTGTGAAAAAAAATCAATAATATGTTTTCTGAGAAAAATATTTGACATGTCAACTGAATTTTGGAAACTTTTCATGCCAACAGCTAAACCCAATGATTTGTTTAATCACATTAATTAAGAGAACTACTTTATTATATCAGTATATTAGACTGATTTACATATGCACATTGCCTGCTTCTTGATTGGTTCCTCAGCCATGCCATTTCCCCGGTTCCCTTGGCTCACCTCTTCATGGTCAGAAAGAGTATCTTCTACCTCCTTAGCAACCAACTCAATGTCTGTTGACTTTTAGACAATTTTAATTATAACAACAACAATAATAATACATATGTGAAAGTTCTGACAATCTAAACACTGTGTTGACTATATACATATTGATAGGAAATATCACTCCAAATTAAAATACTCATTTTCATACAATATTCATTCATTCATTCATTCATTCATTCATTCTAAAAGCTAGTTAACATTCATTGAGACCTATTAGATTCCAGACATAGTGCAAGGCACCAGGAAAGAATCAAATATATATCTACCATGACTCTCAGTTGGTGAATAACAAACATTTGGGGAAGGAGAAACCAACATGTAGAAATGTCAGCTTTAATAGTGAACTAGAAAAATGGCTTTAAGAGTTTAGATGACTCATGACTAACTGCTGGAGGAGACTCTGAAGCCTTTAGAAGGGTGATGTTGAAACACAGTCAATTTTGAATCTCAGTTGGAAGGTACAGGAAAAAAAAAGTGAATATTCTTAGTAAAATCAGTAGTCCTTGCCAAATCATGGAGGTGTGAAGAGAATGGTAGAAGTATCTGGAAGGAATGTGGTGTAGTCACAGTTTGACCGAAGAACAAATGTGAAAAGGGAGAAAAGTGGGGTGTGGATGTGTGTGTGTGTGTGTTTGGAGTGGTGAGGATAGAAATGTAAATTCAAGGCAGTTTTACATGGTCTTGTTAGTCAGGCTAAGGAGTCCAGGATGTATGCCGTAATTAAAGGAACCAAATGAAGAAATTAGTAGAATGGTGACAGATTCAGAGTTTTATTTAAGGGGGAAAGAAATATAAATAAATAAATAAATAAAAATAAAAAAACACCTCTGATTACTCCTTTATAAAAGAATTGGTAGAGAAGAAGTTATTACGGTAAACAAGTAGTATGTGTGTTATATCCATAAAGAACCTACTGAGAAATAAATTCTTGCTTTGTAAACTTTCTAAGAACAGTCAAGTTGACTCACACCTCAGCGTTGAGCTTCAATTTGAGGATGCTTAGCTTGCCACCTTGTGGCTGAAGGTAGATCCTGCATACAGAGAATGTTGACTCTGGAAAATTAACCAACTCCAAAATACTTAGTGACCTGAACAAACTATTCATTCCAATTTAACTTTAAAATATTTGAAATAAAGAAGAATCAGAATGATTATACCTAAATAAAATATTAATTATTGTTAAGGCCCAAAATCTAGGAAGGATCCTAGATTCCCTTCTCTCCCTCACTCCTCATAGGAGTGTAAGGCCTGTTGGTTCAATATCCCAGATAGGTATGAAATATAGCCATGTTTGAAGTATTTTTCTTGATAATACCAGGTTTTGTGGCGAACATGGAACAACCATAGCTCTTGTATATATCTTATTGTTGTTGTTGTTGTTGTTATGTACTGTCAAGTCGGACCCAACTCATAGCGACCCCTCCATGGGTTTCTGAGGCAGTATCACTGTGGAAGTAGATTGCTCAATCTTCCTTCCGAGGAGTGGCTGCTAGGTTTGAACCGCCAGCCTTCTGGTTAGCAGTCAAGTGCCTTAGCCACTATGCTACCAGAGCTCCCATATATCTTATTAGGAGTGTAAAATCATATGTTCATGATCACAGCTATAACCATTTTGGAACAAGTTGGTTATCTAGTAAAGTTGAACACCAAAAATTCCCTAAGATCTGGAAGTCCACTCCTAGGCATATGCTCTCATGGAATTCTTGAATGTATACCTTAAAAAACATGGACTAAAATGTTATAGCAGCATTGTTATAGTTTTGTTACTCCAGAAAGAAAAATGATATAAATGTCTATCAGCAAGAAAATGGATAAATTGCAGTATATCATTAAATAGTAGGCTACACAAGAGCAAAAAGAAACGAACTAGACCTATACATATCAACATGAGTGAATTTCACAGTATAATGTTACAGACAAATAGCCAAGGTTTTATACAACTGATATAAAATTCCAAGACAGAAAAAAACTAAACATGTTTTAGGGACATACACACACACACACACACACACACACACTAAGACCACTGAGAAAAGCAAAGAATTTTAAATATAAAATGTATTAGTTACCTGTAGGAAAGGAGGGATAGATATGACTGGGGATGTGTACCAAGGGTTTTCCAGTCTGCTGGCAGTACTCAGTTTCTTAAGTTAGGTTGAAGCTACAAGGGGACTTGTTATGTTATTCTTTATAACTTGTATAACCAAACCTGTTGCCATTGAGTCATTTTCATCTCATGGTGACCCCATGTGTGTCAGAGTAAAACTGTTCCATAGGGTTTCAGTGACTGAATTTTTGGAAGCATATTACTAGGACTTTATTCTAAGTATAGCTTGTGTAGCTCATATAAATTCCTCTATATGCATGAAAGATTTCATAATAAACATTAAATATAATTTTATTAAGATACAAAATCATTATATTCTAAGAGTGTAAGGGTCCTCTGTATAATCCGGGGAGTTTTAGGTCTTTCCTCCGCCCTCATGTGCTTTAACCGTTTAGGGCTGCTGTTATCACCAGAAACAGAAAATGAGCCAGAAAGAAAAATTCTAACTCAATGTTAGATCAAATGCCCAGGCTTATTAAAAACAATGAACAGGAAGTTTCTGACTGACATAAGGTACCTAGCACCTTCTTCTCATGGCCCTCAATCCCAAAGCTGGGTTATATGCAATTACTTAAAGTCTCCCTGCCACCTGATCTCTTCATCTTTTTTCCCTAGGCAAAAGATAGACCCACGAGGAAGCTGATTTAGTCAACAATTGTTATCCTAAAGTTCATTTTTTATTGCTTCTCATCTCTTCTGAGGAGTGATGTTGGAAGGTTGAAGGAATGAGATATATAGGCATTTGGAATTAATTTTATAGGTGAGCAAATGAGAACTTGGAGTGTTTGGGCCTTGGATGCTTCCTCACATGGTCAGAGGCAGAACTCATTGGCCTGTAGACTCTACCTGTCTCTTCGGCTACCTGCTGATCCCAGACCCCAGCATGGATTCTCCTCCCAACGGTCTCCTCAACTTCTCTCTTCCCCGATCTAATCTATTCTCTACTAGTAGCCAGAGTGAGATTTTTTTTTCAAATTTAAATCAGATCACATCATTCTCCTGTTTAAATCCTTTTTTGGCTTCCCATTTTTCTTGGGGTACAGACCTAAATCCTTCCCGAGGTCTTCAAAGTCCTATGTGATGCCGCCCAGGTCATCTTTCCCATCTTGTATTGCATTTTACTTGCCCTCTTCAGAAAACTCCTTCGGTTACTAGAACCCACCAAGATATCTCCTAACTCAGAATTCTCATGCTGCTGTTCACTTCATTGCAGTGTTGTTCTCCCCGTTCTTCACGTGGGTAATTCATTCTCTAGGACCCAGCTTATCCATCATTGTTTCAAATAGTATACACTGACCTCCTGCAATAAATAAAGTTCTGCCTTTATGCTCTCTCGGAGCACTTTCTTCTTTCCTTGACAATCTATGATTATTTCATTTATTTGTTAATTGTGCTTGTCTGTCACCTCCACAGAGGTGGAGTTGAACAGTTCCTAAAAGAATATTGTCCGTCTTGTTCACTACTGAATCTCAGTATCTAGTCCACTAAAACCTAGAACTCATTCTGCTCTCCGTGTTGAGCAAGTCCTATTCAAGTCGGAGAGGAGGTCATTATATTTAGGCTAAAGAAGCTTCACTATGATCGTCAATTTTGCATATTCAGGTAAAATTTTTACTGAATAGAGACAAGGAAAAGAAAGAAAGCAAAACATACAAAACTGAGTATGCAGAAATGTACTACATGAAAACAAGAGAGGTACAAGCAGAATCCACATGGTGCTCAAGGATTTTAGAGATAAATTTTCTGTGATGAATGGAGAATGTGCACTGGGTAATTTTTATTGCCCTTACAATTTCTACTAGTACAAGAAAGTCCAAGCTATACAAGTCTAATCATCCAGACCCTCTTCTGATAGGTGATGAGTTTAAATAATCAGTTATATTGATTTTGAATTGAATATTTTTCCAAGCACTGCATTCTTCAAAGTTCCATAAAACATTAGCTCCACATTGCAAATTTTAAGGAGAGAATGACAAGCTTATTTAAACTGTAGTATATAACTTATAAAAACTCAAATTCACAGCCATCAAGACGATTCTGACTCATGGTGACTGCCATTTGGTTTCCAAGGCTGCAAATCTTTATGAAAGTAGACTGCGTCATCTTTCTTCCATGGAGCAGCTGGTGGGTTCAAACCACTGACCTTTTGATTAGTAGCCCAATTCCTTAACCACTATGCCACCAGAGCTCCTTAAGGTGTGGATGGTTCCAGATTAAATCTTAATTTCAATTAAAAAGAATTGTTCGATGCTTTATGCCAAGTCCTCTGGAGGGAATAAACTCAAATGTGAACCTGGCTTTAAGCATTTTAGAGTCTTAAGAGGGAAATTTATGCTGTGTCATAACTCCTTCCTCACTTTGGATCTGCAGTTTCTTTTGCCAAGAACACCCTTGCTGCCTCTTTGCCTAATGTCTTCTCATTTCTTTAAAATAAATCTGAAGTACCTTATTCTTCAGGAAACTGCCATAACACCTCCAAAGCTAAATTAAGTGCACCTCAATGTGAATCTGTGTTTACTGTATTTTAATATGGTATATTGCCAATTCTAAGTTGTAACTTTTTATTTTTTAATATTTGTGAAAGAAAGATACACCTTACCAATGACCTTTTAGATTAATTAAATGTGGTAATATTTTAGTTTATCATCTTGTCTACTGGAAAGACCTTGGTGAGAGCTGAGGCTGTTTTTGTCTCTTTAAGTATTATTAGTGTCTCTAAGTATTATTAGAGTCTCTAAGTATTATGAGTCGGGGCCGACTCGACGGCACATAACAACAACAACAACAACAAGTATTATTAGAGTCTTTAGTATTTTTGTCTTTAGTATTTTGTCTCTTTAAGTATTATTAGTGTCTTTCAGAGTGCCTGTAAAACTGCAAGTGCTTAGTAAAAGGAGGTAAGAAAATATAAACTTGATGCACAATTTCATTTTAAGAACAATACAAAATGATAACACAGAGAGTTCATATTTGTTTGGAAAAGATCAAGGGAGACTTTGTGGAAAAGATGACATTTGAATAGAACGTCAAAAAAGATATTCCCCAACTACAGGATGAAGAGTATTGTTCAAGGCAAAAGGAAGATCAAGAAGCATGAAGGTGGGAAAGATGGGAATATTTTAAAGGAGAGCTGTTTGGCTAGTTAAAATGGATTGAAAATATGTGAGTGAAGCAATACAGTAGAAGACAGAACTTGAACAAGAAGTTGGTACTACATAAATACCACACCAAGGTGTCTGTATTTTACTGTGGAGGGTAGTGAGTGCTGGTTGTGGTTAAGCAATTGGCTGCTAACTGAAAGGTTAGTGGTTTGAAGCCACAAATCATTTCATAGGAGAAAGATGTGACAGTATGCTTCTGTTGCTTTTCTGCTTGGAAACCCTGATGGGTAGTTCTAGTCTGTCTTATAGTGGTCACTATGAGTCAGAATCAATCTGACAGCACATAACAACGTTGAGCTACTAGAAAGTTTTGAAAGACTGAACAATATCGTCAAAATTATGCTTAAAGATGAGTCTAGGGTGATTTGTTGGATAAATTGATTAGTGGAGAGAATGCAGACAAGGAAATCAATAAAACCAAACTTTAACTCACTGCCAATGAACCGATTCTGACTCATAGCAACCCTATAGGACAGAGTAGAAATGCCCTATAACATTCCCAAGGCTGTAAATCTTTACAGAAGCAGACTGCCTCGTCTTTCTCCTGAGGAGCAGCTGGGGAACTGCTAACCTTTTGGTCAGCAGCCGAGTGCTCAACCACTGCACCTCATAGCTCCTTAGGAAATAAGTAGGTAAGTAGGTTTGTGGCCATTATTCATTCAAAATACATTTACTTAGCACCTACTAAGTGTCTGGCACTGGTGCTACAGCAGTAAACAAAGTTCACCTCATTTTCAAAGATCTTACAATCTAGTGAACAGTCAAAAATGATGGAATAAAAAGTGGTTATGTGTGTGCACACAGGTTGCTATGCATTTATGGTAGAGTCCTAACCCTAGTTTGTGCACAAAAGAACAGGAAGCAAATCAATCAGGGAGACTCCTGGGAGGAGGTGTCATTTGAGTTGAGCATTAAAAGTAAGGACATAGCAGTCTAGAGGTAACAAGTGCAAAATCTCAGAGGTGCTATTCTTACTCTCAACTGCAAATAATTCAGAATGATTGAACTATAGGTTGTAGGGGGTATGGAATATGAGAGGATGAACAGGTAGGGAAAGGTATGAATTTAGCTTCTCCACTAGTTGCATGGAAAAGTTCATTTCTCTCTGCCTCAATTTTCTCATCTGTAAAGTGAGAGATTATAAAATAGTAACTATTTCATAAGACTACTGGAAAGATTAGAGATATTAATACATGTACAAACATTAATAGATATTCACAATAACATTGTAGGCACTTACCTGAAAGGTCAGTTCAGGTTATTTCCTGGCTGGGTGCTAGGACAGAAGACTAGACTTCCAGGTGCTTTATTATCATCATTATTATTATTTGGGGCTTATATCTTAAGGTTATTATAAGCACAAAATAAAATTCTATAATTGCACATTCAATTAATGTGTTGTCCATTTTCATATTCAAACATTTAGATTATGTGTAATAATGCCTTATCAAAACACATCTCTTGTTTAGAGATTATTTATGTCACCATAAGCATGGTATATAAAGCAGGGAATATCAGCCATCTTTATTTAAAGAAATAGTACTATTTTTATGACAGTGCATATTTTTTAAGTAATCCTCTTTGATTGGAACTCATTGCTAATGAGGCCAGAATCAAGGCCAGTTTCTGCCTTGATCTTTCACCTGCCCTATGTTTCAATGCCACTGAAGCCAGCTCATCACCAGGTGCTCTGAGACAAAGGCAACTGGATGAGAACAGTTGGATGAATCAAGCCCATTTGTACCACCATCAGAGACAATTCAGAGTAGTCTCCCACTTGGACCAACTGGCATCTTCCCATGGAGAGAACAGCTGTTCATGCCCACTGCTGAGTGAAAAAAAAAAGCAGATTGAGGAAAAAGAGAACTCAAGCAAAGAGTTGCATTTCCTACTGAAACTAGAATTTATATTTTAAGAGGTCCAAAAATTTTGCCTTTAAAAAACAAAACAAAACAACTGTTATATTCCCTGCAAAGGAGCCCTGATGGTGTAGCAGTTAAATTGCTTGGCTGCCAACCAAAGGGTCCATAGTTCTAAGCTGCCAGTTACTTAATGGGAAAATAATATGGCAGTCTGCTTCAGTAAAGATTTATAGCCTTGGAATCCCTATGGGGCAGTTCTCTATCCTATAGGCCTGCTATGAATCAAAATGGAATTAACATCAATGCTGTGTTTGTTTTGTATTTTTATTCCCAGCACTTAAGATACAGTGGCTAGCATATAAGGTATTTGATATTTTATTGACAGTAATTGATGATGGTCCCTTTTAGGAATGCATTTACTCCCTATACCATCATAGAGGAGTCCCTCGCTGGTGCAAATTGTTAAGCGTTTGGTTACTTATCAAAAGGTTGGCAGAATGTCTCCACCCAGAGGCTCCTCAGAAGAAAGTCCTGTCAATCTATTGCCAAAAGACACAACCATTGGAAATCCTGTGGAGTGCATTTCTACTCTGGAGCAATGGGGTTGTCAAGAGTCAGAAAGACTGCACAACAATACGTTTGGTTTGGGTTTTAGTGCTGCAGAAGAAAGCATATGCCAACAGCCTGCCCAGAAAAACCCAGGACCAGGTGTATAGCCAGCCAAAATAATCCAGGAGATGTTCCAGGCTCCTGTAGGCAAATGGTCCTATCCTGGGAAGTCCGATGTGGACCACTTCTTCATGGAATGTGATTTTTGAGGGTTGTATCTACAAGATCTCACTGCCCCCAATTGAATACAGTAGCAGTTATCTCCAGAGAATTATTCAGACTGTGTACCAATTTCACAGGTAGGTTTTGAGGTCCAGAAGCTCAAATGGGTCAGAAGAGTAGCTCAAGTACACAATGGTGAAAAATTTTGCCTCTATGTCTGAGACTGTTTTCTCTCTGCCTGTTGTGCAGAAATTGTAATTATAGGCAGAGAAGGTCAGGAGCATTGGCCTAGATGGAAGTGTGGGTAGAGAGGGTAAGATGGCCTCACATACAGAAAAGATGCTGAATCTTAGGAACAGTGGGCCCAAGACCTTAACAACCCAATCTGCTTGTTCAGAAGTCTGTCCTGATTTGTAGTGATGCTGGGATGCTTGTGATAGCATAGTAGAAGCCAGCTCCCTCTAATTGGAATCAGACTAAGAAGATAATGTGCATGCACATGTATGCATGCAATGGTAACAAAGCTTGACCCCTTTACATGGCTCTGACACAGAAAGAGAAGTTTTATAAATCCTAAGCACCTGTCAGGAGTCAGGCCCCATGCCAAGACATTTATGCATATCATCTCATCAATTTCCCATAGCAACATATTATATAAATATTATTCACCCAATTTTTCAAATGAGGAATTTGAGTTTCAGAGAACCTCCACTCACATCTGAACTCACATTGCTGGTTAGTGGCAGGTACAGAATTTAAACCTAAGATATTGAGGTACAAGAATTTTAGGTCACTTGGTTAAACATCCTTCTGAAAGAGACATTTCTTCTTTTCTGAGCACCAGGCACATTGGGCAGAACATGCTTTCAGGAGTGAATGAGTTTCTCTTATGGAAACAGCAGGTGCACAGCTGGCCTAATGAGTCAGACAGTGACTGCCTGCTAGGTCTCACTGCCTGGAATTGAATCCAGCAGCAGTTATCTCCAGAGAATTATTCACACAGGGTTTGAAATGTTGCTTCAAATGGACAAACTAATTGTGTAGTTTGTTCCCAAATCATTGCTTTGATTTCTCAGTGACAAAGTAGTTTGACTTAAGCCCTGTTCCTCCCCCCAGAAAATTCATTTCCAGCTCCACTCCTCCCCCTCCTTCTTTCATCATCTGGCAATCTCTTCCATTGCATCCTTTAGCCAGCTCTCAAACTGTGTCCAAGTGAGCTAAAATGAAACTTTTCCAGGGCTGGAGAATTTCTCCTCTCTACAAAGCTTACAGCCCACTAGACTTTGTCCATTACAATAAAGCAAATATTTAATCATGTCTTCCGTATTCATTGTTGTTAATTAATTTTATTCTCCAAGTAATACATGGGAGCTCTGATAGCATAGTGCCTAAGGCATTTGACTGCTAACCAGAAGGCTGGTGGTTCAAATCCATCAGCCACTCCTTAGAAGGAAGGTTGGGCAGTCTACTTCTGTAGTGATACTGCCTCGGAAACCCAAGGAGGGGTCGTATGAGTCGAGTCCGACTCGACGGCACATAACAACAACAAGTAATACATGTACATTTCCAAAAAAAAAAAAAAGTTGAGAAAATACACACAAGGTCAAAAAAGAATTATTAATCACCCAGACATAACCACTGTCAATATATTAGTGCATATTCTCCTAGACATTTTCTCTCCCTTTTGTACACTTTGAAGTATTTTATCATGCTTGTTTGAGGTTGATAAACTTGTCTCTACCAGCTGCTGTCCTGAGATTTAGAGTGTCTCAGGTAAGAATACTCCAATGACCTCATTTGTATGTTATGCTTCCCTAGTTGCTCTAACTCAGAGCTAGCTGTAGAGGGGAAGAAGGAAAGCTCACTTAGTTTCCTGCTCGCATGTCCCTTTTTTTTTTTACCTTTTACTTTTATTGTGGTGAAAACATACAAAACAAGACATTTGCCAACATAACAACTTCCACATTTACAGCTCAGGGACATTGATGACATTTTTCATGTCATGCCACCATTATTACTATCCATTTCCAAAATATTCTACCACCATTAGCATAAAGTCAATGCCCCGCAAACAGAAGCTTCCCTCTGTCGAGGAATTCCCAAACACACACACACACTCCCATCTCTGGTAACCAACAAAGAAAGTTCCCTTCCATGCATGAAACTTTTCTTGACTTTTTTACAATATAATATAATATTTGTCCTTCTTGAGGCTTATTTCACTCAAGCATAATATCCTCCAAGTTCAGCTACATTATTCAGTGTTTTGCAGATTCAACATTATTCTTTAGTACAGCATAGTATTCCATTGTGTGCATGTGCACATAGAGTTTGGTTATCCATTCCTCCATTGATGGGGACTTAGTCTGTTTCCATCTCTTTGTTATTGTAAATAATACTGAGATGAACATGAGTGTGCGTATATCTATTCGTGTCCTGGCTCTCACTCCTTTAGGATATATACCTAGTAATGGGATTGCTGAAATAAATGGTATTTCTATTTCCAACTTTTTAAGGAATCACCATCCTGACTTCCACAGTGGTTGTATCATTTTACAGGCCCACCAGCAGTGTATGAGAGTCTCAATCTCTCCACATCATCACCAACATTTGTAATTTTCTGTCTTGTTGAACTTTGCTATTAATGCTGGGGTGAGATGGTATCTCATGGTTGTTTTGATTTGTATCTCTCTAATGGCTAATGATCACGATAAGTTCATGTGTTTGCTGGCTGCTTGAATATCTTCTTTGGTGAAGTGTTTGTTTACATCTTCTGCCTATTTTTAATTGGACTGTTTGTCTTTTTTATATTGAGGTGTTGGAGTTTTCTATAAATTTTAGAGATAATTCCTTTGTCAGATATGTCATGTCATTGCTGAATATTTATTTCCCCTATCTTCAGGTTCTCTTTTCACTCTTTTCAAGACATCTTTTGATGCACATAAGAATGTTCAAAAAGTCCTAATCATTTAGTTTATTGTCTGGTGTTCATGTATTTTGGGGTTATGTTTGATGGTTTATGCCATAAATAGAGCTCCTAACTTTGCCCCTACTTTTTTCTTTAATTAACTTTATAGATTTAGGTTTCAAATTTAAGTCTTTGAGCCATCTGGAGTTCATTTTATGTATGGTGTGAGGTATGAATCTTGTTTCTTTTTTCTGCAAGTAGATATCCATTTTTGCCAGCACCATTTATTAAAAAGACTATCTTTTTCCCATTTAAGGCATTTCAGCCCTTTGTCAAAGATTAGGTGACCATATAGGTGGATGGACCTATTTCTGGGTTCTCAATTCTGTGCCACTGGTCTATGTGTCTGTCATTGTACCAATACCAGCCTGTTTTGAATACCATAGCTGTATAGTAGGTTTTGAGATCTGAGAGTGTGAGACCTCCTACTTTGTTCTTCTTCAGTAATTCTTTACTTATCTGAGGTTTCTTTCCTTTCCGTATAAAATTAGTGATTGGTTTTTCCATGTCTTTGAAGAATGTTGATAGAATCTGGGTTGGGATTGCATTAAATGTGTAGATTGCTTTGGGTAGTATTGACATTTTCACAATGTTCAGTCTTCCTATCCATGAGCATGGTCTGTTCTTCCATTTATGTAGATCTCTTATAGTTTCTTGAAATAGTGTTTTGTAGTTTTATTTGTACAGATCTTTTGTGTCGCTAGTAAGGATTTTTTTCCCAAATATCTTTTTGGTAGCCATTGTAAATGGTATTGATTCCTTATTTCCTTTTCAGAGCTCTCTCTGCTGGTGTAGAGGAATCCAACTGATTTTTGTATGCTGATCCTCCTTTTCTTTTTTCAACCCTTTTGCTCTAGCAACACCCTCCCAGTTATCTTGGACCCAAATCTTAAATGATTCTCCCCACTGGATGCAAGCCCCCAAAATACCCCACTTTGTTACCTTTGTTAAACAGTGAAACTGTTTTTCATTTACTTCTGAAATACTTTCAATGTGCTATTGGATAACCAGATCCCCTATAGGATCCAGATAGGACTTTTGACTATGTGCCCCTTTTAAGACATGTTAGGGGGTGTAGTATAAAAGAGGAGGCAAAGGAGCTTACCCATCTACTAGTGTAGTTCAGCTCAGAAACATTAATTTAACACCTACTAAGTCCCAGGCAGAATATTTGTTGCTCTTGCTACAATAACAAATCGAGAATTTCACATTCCTGTGGGAAAGACTTGTGGATATATATATTCTGCATAACATGAATGCTTTTATGCTTTTTTTTTTTTTTTTTTAATTAAAAGGGGCAAATTCACAGGTGTTCTGTATACACAGGAAGAGGACAATTTCCTAAGCTTATATGTCCAGGGAATGCTTCTGGGGAGAGATCATGTTTGAGCTAAAGTTTGTAGGGTGAGCAACTATCAGAGTAAAAGAGAAATTGGAGGTAGAGAGGACAGCAAGAGCAAAGGATAGGGAGGAGGTGTGTTTTTCTTGTTTACTGTTGGATCCCTAGCACTTTAGTAGGGTGAGAGACACATAATACCTGTTCACTAAGTTCTTCTGGAGCGAAAAATTTGGAGGAGGGAGGGGTAGGTAGGTTGGAGTGGCCAGAGTAGGCCAAGTTGAGTGGACAGAGAGTGAGAAAAACTGGACAGTTTTCAAGCACTGAGGATGGCAAAAAAGAGAAGCAAATATTTAAAATCAAATTTTAAAAATCTAATGTTATAATAACATCAGAACTAATATTAACTGAACATTTACTCATTCATAGACATTCTGCTAAATGCCCTCTGTGCCTTATCTCACTTGACATTCTCAAAAACTCTGTGAGGTATGTATTATTCCTGTTTGACAGATGAGAATACCAAGTTTCAGAAAGTTTAAATAAGCTGTCCAAGATCACACAGCTTGTAAACTCATAGCGACCTCTCCTTGAGTTTCTGAGGTGGTATCTCTATGGAAGTAGATTGCCCAATCTTCCTTCCAAGGAGTGGCTGGTGGGTTTGAACCGCCAGCCTTCTGGTTTGCAGACGAATGCCATAGGCAGTACACCACCAGAGCTCCCTGTAGATGGTAGAGCTGGGAATTGATCCAAGGTAGTCTGTCCAAAACCTGCACACCAAGCAACTAACTTAAGACTGAATTTTAGAAAGTATTCTATGTAGTAGGATTGCCTAAGGAGAGGAATGTTGTTGTTGTTGTGTGTTACTGAATTGATTCCAATCCATGGTGGCCCTTTAGGATAGAGTGGTACTGCCCCATAGGGTTTCCTAGGCTGTAATCTTTACAGAAGCAGATGATAAGGTCTATTCCCTCAAAGCGTGGCTGATGGGTTCAAACCACTGATCTTTTCATTGGCAGAACTTAACCCTTGTGCAACCTGGGCTCCTTGAACATATTTAGAGGCTGCATCCCGCCCCCCCCCCCCCCCCCCCGTTCTGCTGACACCATTGCAAGTCAGAAGAGCTCACTCTTAGGAACTTTTTCTTTTCTTTTTTTTTTTTTTAAATACTAAACCCATTAAATGTAAAAGACTTGAAACTTCAAGAAAGGAGAGTACAGGCAGTCCCTGGGTTGGAAATATCCTACAAGTCTTCCCTGCTCTTTCTTGCTCTTTAATAAAGTTATGTAAATTTGCCTTCACTTGAAACAATTGAACCAACTCTTACAACAAATTTTTCATTACAGTCTCTTTCACTTACTGCATGTGCAGCTTTTGAATCATTGAAAAGGCTTCACGTCTTCTCTTGCACTAAAGGCTAAATAAGAACTATATGCACCTGGTCTTACTTACCCACAAATTCTTAAAGACTAAATTAGAAACTAATCTCATTCGTAAACCAGAGAATGCCTGTGTTAACATTCGTCAGGCACCTACTATGAGCCAGTAAGACAGTGTCTCCATCAATCCACACATTTCTATTAGTTGTTGTTAGGTGCCATCATTCAGTTCCAACTCATGGTGACTCATGGTACAATGGAATTAAACACTGTCCAGTCCTCTGCCAGCCTCACAATTATTGTTTGGGCCCATTGTTTTAACCACTGAGTCACTCCATCTTGTTGAAGGTCTTCCTCTTTTTCACTGACCCTTTACTTTTCCAAGTATGATGTCCTTCCCCAGGACTGCTCCCTCCTGATAACATGTCCAAAGTCCAAGAGATGAAGTCTGGCCATTCTCACTTCTCAGGAGCATTCTGTTTGTACTCCTTTCAAGACAGATTTGTTCATTCTTCTGGTAGTCCATGATATATTCAATATTTTCACCAACACCATAATCCAAAGATATTGTTTCTTCTTCAGTCTTCCTTACTCATTGTCCAACTTCCTTCTATCAGATTGATGCTATAAATCTTGGTTTATGATTAGAGTCAGCTGAAGCTCAGAGATACTCAGCAACTTGACTGCTGTCTCCTAGTTAGCAAGTGACATAATTAGATTTGAACCCAAGATTTAACACCAAAATTCAGAGGTCTATGTTGGTTTGAAACCCAGCTTTGCCATTTATTTAAAACTGGAAATGCTCCAATTCTGTTTTTTCATCTGGAAATCAGAATGATAATACCTTATTCCTCCAAATAATGAGAGGATCACTGGAAACAAACTTTCTGAAAGCACTGTGTACATTGTAAGAAACAATTACATGTAACATTTATACAAATTCATTTCATAAGCTCCCTACTTCTGATTTTCCAAAATTTTAGGTCCTCATCCCATCCTGACTTGCTCAGATAGCTTAAGTTAGATAGTTTAACTACATGATTTCTTCTTCTGGATAAGCCTGGCCTTTCTTAGGTCCTGAGCCTAGCCTCAAGTTTAATGGGAGAAAGCTTGCATTTTCTACATTTCCAGCCTCTTCACTGAACAGATGAAGGGCAGCACTGTGTGGGTTCTCTCATGATTACATATAAATCATCAGTTCTTTAAAAAGGATCTTAAAATTCCATTAAATATTCATGAAAGCATCCTTCATGGCATCTACTCCATTGTAGATAATTACAGAGGGTTTAAAATATCTGACATTGCTTGGAAGCACACAAAGCTCTGTCAGCTGCAAGCAGACTGCTGATTTGTAATTTAATTAACATCCTGGCTTGTCCTGTTCTTTGTGGCAAAAAGCGGGAAAGTATTTCCTTTCATTTGTAAGTTTTGTTTGAAAAAATTTAAATGGAGCACCTGGAAGAGCTTTTCATCTTCCACATCAATCCTGTTACTTACATCCTGCTCCAGACTCTGCAGACTTCCTCTTTTAAGTGTTCTTTGGGCCAGCTGTATTCCACATTGTGGCTCATCCTTTTTTAAAATAATAATAATAATAATGTATATATTATTTAAAGGGTGACTTTACTTGGGGAAAGGAGTTCTGGTGGCATAGTGGGTAAGGCATTTGGCTGCAAACCAGAAAGTCTGTTGTTCAAACCCACCAGCTGCTCCACAGAAGAAAGACAAGACAATCTACTTTTGTAAAGATTTACAGCCTTGGAACCCCAACAGGGTTGGAATATGAGTTAGAATTGACTTGATGGCAGTGAGTTTGGTTTGGTTTGGTTTCCTTGGGGAAGATTTGTGTGCAATCAGTGAACTTCTTCCCACTTTTATTAGCTTTTTGGGTAATGGATTTTGAAGATAGAATTGGCTACAGACATTTATTCAACAAGCATTTATTAAGAAGCTACCATGTGTCAGGCACCAGAAGTCAGCAATGAATGCAACAGACATGGTGGCAGATCACATAGAAGTTTTGCTCCAGTGTGGGAGTGTGGCGTAGTATATTACCTGGTATAGGTTTTCTAGCCATGATCTTTGCAGTTCCCACTTTGTGTTGAGCAAATGGGAAGCTGATTGTTAAAGTCATCCACCTGGTGTATTTCTGTTGAACCAGCACAAAGCAATCTTCTGGGAAGTTCCCTCTATCTCAGGTGTATAAAATTCTGATGTTGGGATTGGTTAGTTTGGTAATTCTGCCAGGCTCAAAAGGAGCCCTCCTAGAGGCAGAAGGAATCTCTCACTGCCAGCTGAGAGACTGAGAGATGCACTGCTGAGAGAGACATGAGAGAGACACACACTGCTGAGAGAGTGATGTGCTGCTGAGAGAGACCGCCGGCTGGTGAGTGAGACAGCTGGCTATGAGAGACTATGTTCCTGAACTTGAATTGTAGTCTGTTGTTTCCCTAATAAACCCCATAATCTGAGTTCTGTGTGGCCACTGCAGCAAATTATTGAACCCAGCAGCAAGGTGGTGGGTGTTGTGGGGGGAATGGTTGGTGACAAAGTTAGTGAGAGGGTTGGAGAGACGCAGCATGTCTGGGCTGCTGGTAGTGATTCTGTCCTCTTCTTGTGGGGTTAGAGAAGGTCAGAAGATGCGACCTCCTTGCCTCTTTGGCAGGGAGGCAAACACTAAACAAGTAACCACAGAAATAAGTGGGATTTATTTATAATAAAAATGCGATGGACTTTATGAGAAATAAGTGCAAGATACCCTGAAGATACCCTCATAAGGCAGGTAGTGGTGTGGTAAGGGGAAAAGACCTCCCTGATGTGGAAAGCTGGGAGGTCTCCTTAGTGAAGTGAAGTTGAAAAATATGGATGGTCTGTCTAGCTCTTCTTCATCCCATTTTCCTATCTAATATCCCTCTCCAAGATTTGCAACATGCATGCAACCATTCTGGAAAAATGAATCGTGATACTGGACAGAAATGACTGAAAGAGGAAGGAGAGTTTTACTTTAGCCAAAATTTCAGAGAAGTTTAGTTCAAATAAAAAATATATATGTATCAATATGTCACATTAAGCATCCCTTTATCTTCTCCTTTTTCTTTCTTTTACTCACGTTTTTCCTCTAGAGAGGGTGGTGGTGAGTTGGAGAGAGGCTGTAGTAGGTATGGAAACAGGCTTAGAATTATCCAAAAGAAGGATGGGTCACAGGTCACAAATAGGCTAAAATACAGAGGAAAAAGGAAGGTGCTGGAAAGAACTCTGTGTGTGTGTGTGTGTGTGTGTGTCTAGGCTAGCTAGTTATTGAACAACTACAGCTAGCTGCATTCTGCACATATCTCTAGCAAATGAAATTCTTAAAAATAAACATTAAAGTGTTTTCACAACATATTTTCCACACAATAAGATGGTGGTTGGCAGGGCCTGGATGAGAGAATATTGGAGTGTGGAAGTTATACTTCTAAAGCCGTGCTTGAGGTTGTCCAGAAGGCTAAGGATGATAAGACAAAATAAGAGGAGCAGCGGAAGTGGTGAAGTGAAAACTCTGCATTCCCACGCTGTTCATTTTTTGAGATAGTTTTCTTCACCCTCTTGGCTTTCCCCATTTTCTGTGCTGCATTCACCTCTTTCTTAGGGATCATTACTCCCTTTGTAAGTCTTTTTATGTTTCTTACTGACTTTACACTTCTTCTAAAATACATGCTGCCTTTCTGCCAAAGCACATTTCTAAAACTAAGAAGCTTTCTTCCAGTGATCTATTCCATCAGTCAACCCAGGCGTATTGGAATACACTGTGCTGCCTTCTGGTTTGACCACTCCGCAGGAGACAAAGCTGTAAGTCAGAGTTCATGCCCTCAAAGAACTTTGAATACAGAGGGGGAGATAAGTCTTGATGCAAAGAAAGCCATTCATCAGTATTGTTAACAGAAGCAGTAGAACTAAGAGGTTTTGAGCATTTTCTAAATGTCAGGCTTTGTGTAAAGAACTGTAAACAATTCCTTAATGTTGTACCTGTTTCATTATATTGCTATCAGGCTTAAATGGGGCAATATCTGTAACAGTCTTCTGTGAAGGCTCTGGCACATGGATAGTGTACCTAACCAACATTAGGTGTTATATTAACATTCAGGACCACACAAACATATTTTGGCCCTCTCCAGCTTTGGGTTTGTTCTCTTTCTGTGTGTGTCTTATCTGCACAGTGCCAACTCCTGCTGCAAGGGGGAAGTAGAGTACTTTCTATGCAGTGGCAGAGATATACCTAGATTTTTATTTATGAAATACTGACAACTTCTCTGTCACACACAGTGCCAGTGCAGTAACGTCTTCCAAACCACCCATGATGGGTCAGACCTATGGACTCCTGTTTTTGAATTCTGGGTAACTCAGAATGAATCTGACTCACATAGGCCTCAAATGAACATACTGGGCAGAATCTAGTCAGACTTTCTCAGTCTTTGTCTATCCACATGGGGCTGTGGTAGAAATGAAGTATGACTATGATTGTATGCAAGTTTGCTGGAAGGTTTTTTTTTTTTTTTTTGTCAAGTGGATCATATTACTGCTCTGCTCATTTAAGTTCAGTTAAATTCACATTTACTGGTCACTTAGTCTATGTCAAGGAGCTCTGGTGGTGCAGTGGTTAAAGTATTTGGCTGCCAATCAAAATGTTACCAGTTCAAACCCACCAGCTGCTCCATGGGAGAATGATAGTGCAGTCTGCTTCCATAAGATTTACAGCCTTGGAAACCCTATGGGGCAGTTCTACTCTGTCCTTTAGGGTTCCGATGAGTCAGAATCAACTCAATGGCAGTGCCTTTGGTTGGTTCACTCTGTGTTGGCAGTCACCTGGGCACTGGAGATTCATGGATGAAGATGACTCCCTCTCTGCTCTTGAGGCACTCATGGGCTTGTCGTTGTTGTTGTTATGTGCCGTCGAGTCATACCTGACTCATAGCGACCCCTCCTTGGGTTTCTGAGGTAGTATCACTACAGAAGATTGCCCCATCTTCCTTCCGAGGAGTGGCTGGTGGGTTTGAACCGCCAGCCTTCTGGTTAGCAGTCAAGTGCCGTAGGCAGTGTGTTACTAGAGCTCATGGGCTAGTAGGGGAAATAGACACATGGACAGATTCTTGCAATATAAAGGTAGTTCAGTGAAGAACTATGTACCAAACACTATGGGGAATAAAGGAGAGATATCCTTTCAACCTAAGCAGTAGAAGAATGCTGCCAAGAGAAGGTGATACCCAAATTGATTATCAAACACCTGAAAAAATTTATCAGATGAACGATTTCAGACAGGAGAAGGGAGTGGGTTTTCAGAAGTCAAGGACAAAATGAGCTAAGACAAGGAGACATAAACAGTACCACAGTTTCCCTAGTTTGAGTACTTCTGCCTCTACTCCTATTAGACCTGTGAGAAGAACTATAACCTATTTATAAAGATTCTTATATTCTGGAGTCCCAGCCAATGGGCCAAGCTGAGGAGAGAGAAGAGGAAGGCACAGATTCCAAAGAAAAGGACTTCCTCAAAATGTGTTAATTTTTTAGGCACTGCAGAAACCATCAGATGTACCCAGCATGCCATTAATACTTCACAGACAAAGCCTAGTACAAGAGATGACTCAGATATACTCAGAACATTAGAGCTGATTCTTAAATAACAAACTGGCATCCACAGAGTTTGTTAATCTCCCTTGTTAGTTGACTCTCATACATTTCTTAAGAATTTTATTTCCTAAAGTTACAGATATTGGACAGTTGGCCTCTTAAGATCTTGGACTCCTAACAGGTTTAGTAGAATATTTAAATACTCTAGCTCTAAAGCCAGTGTAACCTGGGTTTGAGTCCTGACTTTCCAGTCACCAACTGTGTAAGCTTAGAAAAGTTAATTATCTGAGTATCAGAAAAAGATAATAATAGCACCTATCTCTCAGATGACGCATATATAAAACATTTGCCATGGTATCTGTTGTTATTTTTAGTATTGGCATTGTTGTTAGCATTAGTAGTTATGTGGCGTCGAGCTGTCTCTGACTCATAGCAACCTCTCCTTGAGTTTCCAAGGCAGTATCACTACAGAAGTAGATTGCCCAATCTTCCTTCCAAGTAGTGGCTGGTGGGTTTAAACTATCAAGCTTCTGGTTAGCAGTCAAGTGCGTTAGGCACTACACCACCAGAGCTCTCATACTGGTATTAACATTAGCATTAGTATTAGCATTGGCATAAAAATTAATATTGTTGTTGTTGTTAAGTGCCGACGAGTC
>NW_006921741.1:3545509-3549268 GCF_000298275.1 Orycteropus afer afer | reverse complement strand
TGAATCCGGCTTGAACCTCTGGAAGTTCTCTGTCAATATACTGCTGCAAACGTTTCTGAATTATCTTCAGTAAGATCTTACTTGTGTGCAATATTAATGATATTGTTCTACATTGTTGTTAAGTGCTGTCCAGTCATTTCTGACTCATATTAATATAAAATTAATATCAGTCATAGATAATTCAGTAAACCACCTTGGGTTTAGCCTAAGAGAATCAGGATTTAAAAAGTAGCAAGCAGAGATTCTTCTATGTCATATGAGGGTGAGTCCTTTGGAGGCTGTAATTTGATTCAAATATAGGATATTTCACCAGTTCTTGTTCTTTTATGAAGCTCTGGTGGTGCAGTGATTAAAGTGCTCACCTGCCAAACCAGAGGTTAGTGGTTTGTACCCACCAGCAGCTCCTTGAGAGAAAGCTGAGGCAGTCTGCTTCCATAAAGATTTACAGTCTTGCAAACTCTGTAGGGCAGTTCTACCTCAGAATCATCTTGATGACAACAGGTTTTTGGTTTGACACTTCTTGCAGAACATTACAAAAATAAATAAATAATAAGAAGAGCAGGAAAATATTGAGCTATCACCAGGGAGAATATTGTTTATAGGCCTTGAATGGCTCCCTCTTGTTTACAGTCGGCACTAAACATTCCAGCCTCCTCTCCTGCCATTAACTTTACCTCATCTCGCAAGAGCCATCTAAATCTTTTGTCTAGTTCCTTAGAGGCAGATCTAAAATGGGGATTGGTATGTGTGCTAGTTTTAGTGGTAAGTTTCCAGGAGAAACTCATTAATGGAATGAGGGAAACACCAATGACCTCGGTAAGAATATAGGTCCAGGTGCAGTTTATCTATATAAAGGCTGATCACTTGAGGGTACTTTGGAGTGTAATTTGCATCATAAGGTTTGTGTGACTTAGAGGTGTCGGAGTGGAGTTGGAGAGTTCTGGTAGAACTGACACATTCAATTGAGGAGACTTCGTTGACCCCAGGGCAATCCTCCTGAGACGTGTGAAGCTGTGAGCCTTGAACAGGTATGTTATTTCCAAGGATTTGGCTGGGTGGAACAACCACGCCATCTCCAACCAGGCACCAAAAGATCTCACTATTCCCTCAGAGCATCGGTCTCTCTCATCATTTATCTCCCCTAAGCACACTGCTGCCTTTACTTAGAACATCTCTTCCCTCTTTCTACTTCTTTTCACATCCTATTTCAAACTGAGAAGCCTCAGGGGGAGCTGACGCTGATCCATTTCTACTCCTGTGGGACTTAGTTTGTACTGACAGGCATTTATATGTTGTAAAGTTACTGAACTGTGCACATTAACTCAGTTTCTAATTTATAATATCCTCAAGGACGCAAATTGGTTCTTATTCAATTTATATTAGCATATATTACAGAAATGAATGCAAAGGAGAATGAAATATAATACTTAAGAGTTTGAAATCCATTAAGTTTATGCCAAGCAAATGACACATTTGCCTTTTTTTTACCTTCACCTGTGTTCATAATGTTGTTGTTGTTGTTAAGTGCCGTCGAGTCGTTTCTGACTCATAGCGACCCCGTGCACAGCAGAACGAAACACTGCCCGATCCCGCGCCAGCCCCACAATCCCTGCTATACTTGAGCCCATCATCGCAGCCACTGTGTCAATCCATCTCGTTGAAGGCCTCCCCCTCTTTCATCGACCCTCCACCCTACGAAGCATGACATCCTTCTCCAGGGAATGGTCCCTTCTGACATGACCAAAATAGGTGAGACGAACTCTGGCCATTCTTGCCTCCAAGGAGCATTCTGGCTGCACTTCCTCCAGGACAGATCTGTTCATAATGGTTTACAACAAAAGAGGCTGCATCTGGTAGAAAAAATAGCTTTGTGACTTACACAACTAATCTCCATGTTGTCCATTTATTCAATTGTTATTCATCACTTTATTTAATAAATACATATTAAGCATATGTGCCAGGCAGTTGGCTAACATGTGGAGATACTTGGATGAATAACACTGATATGATCTCAGTCCTCACAAAACCTTACAATTCAGTGGAAGAAAAACAAGAAATAAACAATTACCATGTAGCATGATACATTGTATCTATGAGAATACCCACAAAAACTCAGACTTGCAATTCAGGAAAGCTTCCTAAAGGAAATATCGTCTAGTTGAGAGCTGAAGAGTCAGGGAAAATTAAAATGAATGTTGAAGAGTAATTTTTACCAATAAAGTATTAGTTGGACATCAGGATTGGTTTTACAGTCTTATTAAGGCTGTATCAGATTTTAAAGTGGGTTTTAAATTTTATGAAAAGGATTAATATAGAGTAAGTGATTTATGCCATTACGTCAGTGTAACTAAGCTCATTATTTGTGTCCTCATAGTTATTTTTCCAAACAATTCAGTGAGATCTATATTTCTATGGATGAAAGTTTTCTATAAAGCCAAATCAATCTTGTAGGAATCCTTGAAGATTCCTTGTAACTTTACCAAAAACATAGCAAAACAAAATACCTTTGATGCCCTAACATCTTCATGTTTCAGAATACAAACATTCCAAGATTGTTGTAACATGGGCCTAGCTTTACATGTTGAGTTTTGGAAAGTGGAAACTAGAAGTAGTTATCTGTTTATATTCGTTCCACTTATTGATGTATTTACTGAACATCTTCTGAGTGATAGGCACTGTGCTGGATGGTAGGGCTTCCACCATAAATATGACACAATCCCTGGCCTCTAGCAGCTCAGTCTATAAATAGGAAATAACAATACAGTACAGTGATAGAGCTATGCACATTGGAGCTATGAGAGAGAAATTGAATTCAGGCTTAGAAATAGGTTTCAGACAAGGCTTTCATGAGAAGGTGCACTTCTTGCTGGGGCAAGTAGGAATGAGAGAAAATGATGAACTAGAGAGGAAAAGCATTCCAAGTATAGGGAGAGCCCCTTCAGAGGCCCCAAGGAGATAAATACATATATGTAAAAGTACACACAATTTATCTTTCTGTAATATAACTACAGATGTGAGAGTGGTGAGGAAAATAAAGCATTCAGAAGCAATTGTGGTTCAGCTCATGTGGTGATATTAGGGGTTGGCTTATGGTAGTGTAAGGAGAATTGAACTCTGAGGAGCCACTGGAGGGTTTTTAGAAGAAGGACTTTGGCATTTATCTTTTTAGAAATCTCCCTAGTGCAGTGTTGAGAAGAAAGGATACAAGGCCAGAAGCAGTGTAGTGAGTCCAAAGGCTGTTGATGGGACCCAGCTGACAGTCAATAAGAACCTGAACTTGACAGTAATAGGGGTGGGAGTCGTAGTAGAAAAGGAAGGGATAGACTCAAGAATAACTTAGAATATAAACATATAGACTCAGTGATTTATTGAATTGATATTTATAAAATTGATTTATTAAAGGATATGAAAGGGAGGATGGCATCTGACCAACTCCTACTTTTCTGGCTTAGGTAACTAAGTAGATGGAAATTCCTCTGAGAACTTACATGGGGGAGCAGATGTGGAAGAGATGGGATGGGAGCCAAAGAAACTAAAATGAGTATACCTATGACATTATTCCACTCCCGGTGACCACGTAACTGCCAATGACCACATAACTGTTCAAGGATAAATATTAAACTTGATCTGTGTCTCTGAGGTATATTAACTTCTCAAATTATTCATAGGCTCGGAGAGGCAAAAGCATGGTATTTATAGTTCGCAGACATACTTTACCCTCATCTTTTCTCCGTGTTCTCAGTGTGTGTGTGTGTGTGT
>NW_006921741.1:3490995-3545384 GCF_000298275.1 Orycteropus afer afer | reverse complement strand
CCAACCTTCCTTCAGAGGAGTGGCTGGTGGGTTTGAACCGCCAGCCGTCTGGTTAGCAGGCAAGTGTCTTAGCCACTATGCTACCAGAGCTCCTAAGTCACCAATTTAGTTATCAAACTTGGGCTTCATCTTCTTAAGGGGGTGGAAGAGGAACTGGTGATATAATAGAAAAAAGATTTAGATTCGAATTATCTGGAAAGAGTAAAAGCTCTGTTGCCTACTACTTGGATTACCCTGGACATGTCCCTTCACTCCTCTGAGTATTAGTTTTCTCATGGGTAAAGTAGAGTATCATAGGCAAAATTGATTACAATGGAACAAGTGTAGGCATGCCTCAAAAATATTGCAGGTTTTGTCCCAGATCACTGCGATATCATAGTAAAATGAGTCACACAAATATTTTGGATTCCCAGTGCATATAGAAGTTATGTTTACACTACACTGTAGACTATTAAGTGTGCAAGCATTATGAAAAAGTTTAAAATATTGTGAGAATTACTAAAATGTGACACAGAGACATGAAGTGAGCTTGTGCTGTTGGAAAAGTGGTGCCAACAATCTTGTTCGACTCAAGGTTGCCAGAAACCTTCAATTTGTTTAAAAAAAAAAAAAAAACCCACAATATCTGTGAAGTGCAATAAAGCAATGTATAAAAAAAAAACAAAGTATATCTATATATGAGATTGCTTTGTAAACTGAAATCATGATGTCATTGTTAGTTGTAATTTTGATTTTGAGACTAATATTAAGCTTGGGACATTCCAGAAAGCCTCCTGGAAAATAAAAGCACTGATAATCAGCTTCTGAGCAAGAACAGACAACAGTGAATTACCAGCCCTGGGGTGGAGCTTTTTGTTGCCATCCGATTATTAGTCATACTGAGAGCTAAAATCCAAGAAATCATATTTGTATCTCAAAATCCAGTGAAAAACATAGACATACTTTTATAGAAAGGTAGACTTTTAGTAACTTGATGTAATAAAATAATTGTTGGTGATAAAAATATTAGGCTACAGGGAAAAAGATATCACAGTTGTGTTAGTTAAATTTGTATGTCAACTTAGCTGGGCCTGGTTGAGTGTCTGGGCAGCTGGTAGTAGTTACTCCCCATGATGAGAATGGCAATCAACTTCCTGATAGAATCTACTGTGAGTAGCTGAGTAGCTGTCTTTATGTATGTAGTCTGCTTCCTGCATATAAGCAGCAGCTTTGGGAATGGTCTCTAGCTTGTGGCATGCTTGAACCCTGCATGTAGCTGTGTCATTGTTCAACAGCCTGCCATGCTCTACCAACCTTGGGACTTTCAGTGGACTTGAATCAATGGCCTGCCATGTGGTTTGGTAACATGAGGACTGTGCCATTTTATTTGACCCTTGGGCTTGTTAGCCTGACCAGCCAGTAGCTGCCTGGGTGAAGAGATGCCTCTAGCTTCGGTGGGCCGGGAGCAAGAGGCAGAGCTGAAGCCTAAGGTCTAGGGTCTTTCACACAGCCCCTAGAGCCTGGCACTTTGAAATTGGACTTAAAGCCTCCAAACTGAGAGAATGAAACTCCTGTTTGTTAAGGCCATCCCATTTGTAATATATTCTTGTGAGAGTGACACTAGGTAACCAGAACAACAGTGAAGCCTGAAATGATGATACCATGATGCCCCTAATACCCCTGACCATGTGCGGAAAACAGGCAAACCAAGACAAACTAACACTTTATTAGCTAGGTTGAGGGTGGGGTGTAGAATGTTCCCTTTCTTCTTTCACAAGTACGCCAACAGCCTTGAAACAATGTGACTCTAATATTAGAGGGAGCTCTGGTAGCATAGTGGCTAAGACACTTGCCTGCTAACCAGACGGCTGGCAGTTCAAACCCACCAGCCACTCCTCGGAAGGAAGGTTGGGCAATCCTACTTCCATAGTGATACTGCCTCGGAAACCCAAGGAGGGGTCGCTATGAGTCGGGTTTGACTCAACGGCACATAACAACAACAACAACAACAACAATGGATTAGAAGCAGAGAGAGACAGAAAGACCTGGGCTAAAGCTGAAGATGGAGATTGATCCCACACCGTGGCCTTAGACTGTTCCTTGCCCTGACCAATATATTTTCTGTCAGCTTCCTCAAGTTTACTTGGAAGGTTCAAAGGTGGCTTTTGCCAGAGGATATTTTTTTTTTTTCCTACATATATTACCTGTCCTTTATTTCTTTCTTTTTTTTTTTTTTAATTAGGATTTGGGTGAAGATTTACAGAGTAAATTCACTTTTCATACAGCAGTTCACATATACTTTGTCTCATGTCATTGACCAAAATTTACAATGCAGCAGCTCCCCTCCCACTTCGTCCCCATAGTTACCTCCTCCCAGTGTCCATCCCTTTATACTCTTCTGCACCCTGAGCTGTCTCCCTGTGCATAAGTAGCCCTTCCTTCTCCCATGATTGTTCTCTCCAGGGCGTGTGTCTACTTGAGGTAAATGTTTAACTCACATGCCTGTACTTTGTTTGGCTGGAAACCACAGTTGTGGGTTCAATTCCAGACCTGAAGGGCAGCTAGGGGCCATAGTCTCAGTGGTTACACCAGGCTCTATTGGACCAGCAAACCTGCCAGAGGATATTCTTAATGTCACCAGCATGTAAAACAGAGATAATAAGGAAAAGAGAGAAAGATATATTGCCTCTTTTTTTGCTCTGAATATAGATACTTTTGCTTTGATTTTTTGAAGTTCTATGAAAGCTCCACCCCTAAACATTGTCATCTTTTTGTCCTGGAATTCAACTAATCTAAATCAATACTCCTCTGCATTGGTGAAGTAAAGAGAGAGATTATCTTCCCAATGAGGTCAGGACAAATAATGTAGGTGGAAAAAATTTCCTCTCAATTCCAAAGGAACTTAAATTTTCACAAATTCTGACACAAAATTAAGTTTCATAAATGGTATATGAGTGGTGGTCTTTTATCAGAATTAAGTTTTCTTGCTCAGCACTTTTATCTTGATCCATTTCCTAGAATGTTTCCCTGACTTTTAGCACATACTTAGTTACTCTGGTAACTTGGAGGAATACCTCTCACCTACTCAGCTAACTCGTCTCAGTCTTAATTGTTATCATCCTTCCAGAGCCCACACACAGAGAGACAGTGCATTGTCAGGCAGAAGCAAGTTATAGGCGTTGGTTGACATCGATGGTGGGATCAGTTTTGCATGTACTTGACCAGGTATATGGTGATCACCAGAAAAGTCTGCAGCAATATCTGCTTGATGAAATCAACAATAGGTTCAAACTGTGCCCTGTGAGTGAAATGAGAATATAAATCTCAGAACTGATGGTTTTCCTTTTTTCTTTTTTCCTAGAAGTATCGATACCAAGATGAGGACGCTCCACATGATCATTCCTTACCTCGGCTAACCCATGAAGTAAGAGGGCCTGAACTTGTGCATGTATCAGAAAAGAACCTTTCTCAGATAGAAAATGTCCATGGATACGTCTTACAGTCCCACATTTCTCCTTTGAAGGTCAGTTGGATTGCTTTTTGGTTTTATAGTTGGCGACAGTGGTTTGTCTGTATTGTTAAGGGAGATGTTTGCTGGCCAGATTAAATGAGTTATTTTAAAACACCACAGTGGCCCCTGATTGCCAAAGGATCTTTCTGTGGTTTAGAGGCTAATCTGGCATTACTGAGGCAAGGACAATTTTATTGCAATTGTTTGAATGTCTGGAAAATCCATTTAGTTTCTGAGAATGGGCTAAGGAAATAGTCAAGTATGAGCAATTGAAAGGGAAAATGAGCTAACCACATATTTTAAAAACTGAAAAGTATATCAAAGCTTTGCTCATCTCTATTTCTGGTTCCAGATAAAACAAAGAAAGTAAAGTTAACACCTACTGATTGCCTTATCTTCTTAACTAAAAAGGAAAATGTGTGAGTTGGCTCATCAATGCATCTGTTTTATCCTAGGGGAAATAGTGAACCAGATTTTTTTTGTCATACTTTTCTCAACACTTTTTACCTTCTTCCAATAACTTTAAAAAATTTATTGGTGAAAGCCATTTGACAAGAAGGAACAATTAAATGAGAACAAGAATTTTCTGTGCTTATTGATAGCAAATGATTGCCTATTTCTTCCCTAGTACTATGGGATTTTGTGCTTATAAATGTTCATTAAAGTTCAAAAAGAAAAAATAGAACTAGAATCAATTTTTTGTTTGTTTTTTAAGTTAATGTAATAGAAGAGACTCAAACTGGGGGGGAAAAACCACCAAATAACTCCTTAATTATTGCTTATTATTTGTCTTAGATTTTGTTAGCTAGAACATTCATTTCATAAGAACTTCCATATGGCAATGCCACAATAAAATATAAAGCAATAAAGAAGACCTCAATACACTCTGAGATATTATTCAT
Organism: Orycteropus afer afer; assembly: GCF_000298275.1. Taxonomy (NCBI): domain Eukaryota; kingdom Metazoa; phylum Chordata; class Mammalia; order Tubulidentata; family Orycteropodidae; genus Orycteropus; species Orycteropus afer. The sequence continues at coordinate 3,540,992 of NW_006921741.1, read as the reverse complement.
GCCAAGATCTCAAAGGTTAAATTATGGTTTGCATAGTCCAAAAAAATTGGTACATTTTTAATAAACTGGCTTCCTTAAAATGTATTATCAAATAAAATAGCATAGTTATTAACAATCAGTAAAATACTGGAATAATTGTCAAATTCCAGTCCTTAAGATATATAAATATTATGCCTCTCATTGTGCTATTTTTTTCCAGAGTTTCTCTTGAAATAATTACATGACTGATGGCTGATGGAAAAGGGTATATTTAACCTGGAGAAAAATAGATGAGGTTAAGGGACAGGAGGTTATCTTGAGGTATACCTCAAGGGATACCATGTATATGGTATAACGTGATATTGGTGTCATCCAGCAGGCAGAAGTAGAGCCTCTGTGCATAACAGATAGGAATGTATATTCAGGATCATTATAAGACCACAGCTCCTGATATTTAGAGCTGTCTCCAAAACAGATGTAGACTAATTTGTGAAGCAGGGTATCTCTGTTTGTAGAAATCCTCCAGGCATGAGCAATCTGTCAGTAGCATTATGGAAAGGATTCCTTCATTGGCAGGAGGTTGAAAAATACTGTCTGTAAGGTCCCATCGAAATCTCGGAATCAATGGTTCTACTCTGATCAGATGAATAGCTTTCTTGTTTAGGAATCCTTTCAATGTTGGGCGGGGAGATTAGTGCCTAAGGCATTTGACTGCTAACCAGAAGGCTGGCAGTTCAAAACCACCAGCCACTCCTCAGAAGGAAGACTAGGAGATCTACTTCCATAGAGATATACCACCTCAGAAAACCAAAGGGTCACTACGAGTCTGAATTGACTCAAGGGCAGTGAGAATGAGAGAAAGCTAGGCTGGTTACAGAAAATAATATCAACAAAACAATAAAAGCACAATAAGATCTTCGTTTTGTTTGAGTCTTCGGTATATATATGATAATACAATCTTCTGCATATCTACAGTTTGGGTGATTATACCATCAGTTATTAAGCTACTCAACACCCTATTTGGAAAATTTCTATCAGAGTTGGGAGAAAAGTTTACTTTTTCTGAAGATCAGATCTCCAATACATAAAGATACCTTTCCTATTTCCTCCTTTTTCCTTGCCTTCCAAGAAATCTCAGAAATAGGTATCTTCAACTTCAGTGGCTTTCCTTAGCTTAGGTTTTCTGTTAAATTTATCTGCCTTTTAACCTATTTCTTATTCTGTCCTTCTAAACACTTAACAGTTTTTATGGTTTTACTGTAGTGTTTTACTTTTAATGAGGACACTTCAAATCACTTTTAAAATAGCCAACTATGAATAGTAAATGCATGATATAAAACACCAAAGTTGTAATAGATTTCTATCCCATTTTTGGAAGTACCAGTTCAGTAGTGTTGCCCCTCCAAGGTAGGTGAAGAAGAAGGGAAGTTGATTTTTCTCAAAGACTTCTGAATCTAGGCCATGTGGACATTATTTGGGGATCTGAGTTTTTCCCTCATGACCTTCTAGAGGTGTTGTTTATGTTAAACAAGATATCCTTTTAGAGTGTCTTAATGAAGAGACTCCATGAACTAAAAGGAGTAGTAATGGGGCTAAATTTGTACATTTTTCTCCAGGGGGCAAGGGAAGCCCTGCTGTTTTTGTTACTTAGTGCAGCTCTGACAGGAATATACCACAAATGAGATGGCTTGAACAAACAGAAGTTTATTCTCTTACACTTTTGGAGGCTAGAAGTCTTAGTTCAAAGTACCAAGCTCCCAAGGGCTGGGTGAAAGCCCCTCAACCTTAGCTTCAACTCTGCCTCTGGCTTCCAGCCCACTGAAGCTGGAGGCTGTTGTTCACTCAGGTAGCTGCTGGCTACTGAGGCTGACAAACCCAAGTCAACAAGTGAAAAGGCACAGTCCTGATATTACCAAACCAGATGGCAGGCCATTAAATCAAGCCCATTAAAAGTCCCAAGATCTGCAAGACAACATGGCAGGCTGCTGAACAACAACTCAGCTATATATAGGGTTCAAGAGTGCCATCAGCCAGAGACCTTTCTCAAAGTTGCTTCTTATATACTGAAAGCAGCCCACATCCCTAAAGCAGCTATTCAGCTGCTCCAGTAAATTCCACCGTGGAGTTAATTATCATTGTCTTTGTGGGTAAAGACCACATCCAGCTGCCCAGCCACTCAACCAGGCTCAGCCAAGTTGACATACAACCTTAACTACCACACCTGCTGTGTAGGGTTTGCCAGCTTCATGTTGTTAAGTGCTCCTATCATGGTCGATTTCAGGATACCAACTTGAAACTACTGAATATATCTGGAAAGGGAGGTAAGTGGTCCACACTCTCACAAGCCAGAAAGAACCTGCCCTCTCAGATTTAAGCACATGTATTTTTATAACGACACAACACATTTCCTAATGTAATTGTTGAGCATTATTACATTATCACAGTTGAAGTATTTGGAAAAATTTATCATGATTAAAATCTAATGTACTATGTTCTGACAAAGATTACCATTAGACTTAGGGAAATGCTAAGAAGTTATTGATTCTTGATTAGACTTGGCATATTTTCAATCCCTTTGCCTTCTTTGGGAGCTCTGGTAGCATAGTACCTAAGGCATTTGACTGCTAATCAGAAGGCTGGCAGTTCAAACCCACCAGCCACTCCTCAGAAAGAAGATTGGGCAATCCACTTCTGTAGAGATAACACTTCGGAAACCCAAGGAGGGGTCGCTATGAGTCAGATATAACTCGAAAGTAGTGAGTTTGGTTTGGTTTTGGTTTTGCTGTCTTTGATCTGCTGAGACTTATGGGTCAGGCACTAAAAGGGGGAAGAGTGAGTGGAGAAGCAAAATACAAAAGCAGATAATGTCCCCTGTATCCTACATAAGAAACAATGTGGCTCTCTAATATTAATTTGTAATTTACATATGACAATCCAAAACAGAACCTGAGATTGCAGAAACACAGTTTAAATGTTACATGGAACAGCCTCTGAATCATTGGCTGAGCAATCTCGCTGTTGCAAGTTTGATTAGCATTTCTTCCACTGTCCTGAATCGCTTGAAACTTCAGTTCTAAGATTCATCTGCCTTTCCAGCCCAAGAGCTGCCTGGGTGATGGAGTGTTTTACTTAGGTTGTTTTCATTAGAGGGCCTTGGCTATTGTGAAGTATGGGATTGGAAGGGAAAATGCAATTTTGCAGTGAATTCAAAGGAATTTGTTTTCCTTGCCTCAAGATTGAGATTCTTTCTCTTCAGATGCTGCCTACAATATTCCACAAAAGAATTTGACCTATAGTATTGCATGCAAATTTGTCTTTCAGTTTAGATCAGTGAAATAAATTTTAATTGAGTGTCTACTACGTGCATCATAATATGTGATAGAGAAACGAAGGACAGTAAAACGTGGTTGTGAATATCTAATACTCTCCTAGGGAACCTGAGTTATAATTATCTGTAACATCATCATACTCTTCAACAGGAGTTCAAATTCCTCAAGCTTAGCTACTGTGGGACCCTCAGGCACCTAACAGAGTACCCTGCACCTGGAGTATTTGTTAAAGGGAGGAAGTGAGTGAGGAAGGAAGGAAAGAAGAATTTATGTTTAAGCCTGACATTTTCATGTTAAAGACAGAAAATACCTAACACATAGTAAGCACTTATCAACTGTTAGTTTTATTCTTGTTATTATTAGTCAAACACTATGCTAAATAACTTAAAATAACTTATTTATCTCATTTTACCTCTGCATGATTTTATTAACCCTATTTTAAGATAAACATGCAGAGACAGACACAAAGAGATTAAACAGCTTCCCTCAACCACAAACTAGCAAATAGGAATATCAGAACTTTTAACCAAGATTTCTCTGGCTGTAAAGCCCATATTCTTCATCACTTCTGGGTTACATCACTTTCTTCTAACCTGTACTGATATTTCAGATTTGAATTTTCATTTTTTGGTTCTATGTGTATAAAAGTTGAGGGTGATTTTTCTTATGGTTGTTATTTTTAAAAACTAAGCTGATAAAAAGCGTAACGGGATATGCTAGAAGTTTCCTTTCTTTCTTTCTTTTTTTTCAATGAGAACCATGAACTGGTGTGATGGGTGGGGACATTGTGAGCCAGTAGAAGGAAAATAGTTTCTGTTTTTAAAATGGTTCCATCCAGCTAGTAGTACATTCCCAAGGCATTTTGTTCCTTCCCCATGATGAAGTTAATATTTGGGGTTAGTTTCCTTTTGAAAACTCCTTTCAGATTATAGCAGTTTATTTCATAGCAAGAGAGAGACACTTTGCTCTTGAGCAGTTGAGGAATTCTCACCGAGATACACTCCTCAGACTAGATCCCTGCGTCATCAAAGATCCCGGGCAAGTCCAGCCCACCACACCCTCCTGTTTCTCTTTCCTAGGTTGTGCCAGTATCTATTTCTCTCATTTTTAATTTGGTTATTCATTATTGTAATATGTACATTTTATATGTGGTTAATTTTGGAAACATCTCATCATTTTCATAAATAAGAGTACAGATGTCACACATTTAACAAGCAAGCATGCAACTATTCCATTCTATTTTATGGTAATATGACACTTGTTAGATAAGAAATTGAACTAGTTATTTAAATTCTTCTATTCATAACCATTAGTTTCAAATTAGTGAAACTATCAGTATTTACTGTATTGATTTAGTATCAATATTACCCTTGTTATTTTAAAGCTCCCAAGATCAGGAGCTATATTTGTTTTATTCTTTACTATATCCTCAGCCTTCAACAAATATTTGTTGAATTAATTACTTTTAAGTGGAAATATGGGTACTGATATGAATACTTATATTCTTGGAACTTGGTGACATTGGTGTTAAAATAAGAAATGGGGGCACAGATTTCTTGTTTATCCCTTTCATTTTCTTCTTTTTCCCTCATTTCTTACCTAATCATTACTAATACAGAATATCACTAATTCTAAGGCTCAGATTTTATTATATGTTATCATGTTTCCAAATCAGTGGCATTTTGCAATTAAATTTGGCAACATTTCTAAGGGGGCATGTGTATGTGTGTGTGTGTGTGTGTGTGTGTGTATGGTTTGTCTTACAGTCAGAACGATGTTAGATTCGGTGATTACCTCCAAGATGAATCAAAGCTATCTTTCATAGATTAGGATAAATTTCTTTGTTCAGGTAAATATAATTGTCTTCTAATTCACCGAGACCACAATGAACAGTTTTGCTAAGATTTACTGAAATAGCCTTCTGTGTTTTGGTGAACTTCTGAGTTCTGTTGCTTATACCTGGGAATGTCTTGGCCAGTCTGTAGGCAGTCTAAGTCTGGGAAATTATAGGTGGGGAGAGTTCAACCATGACAAAGCAGATCTCTAGAACTGTGGGCAGGAAGGAAAGCAAAGTATATTTTGTTCTGCTGAGTATTTTCTTAGCAGAATTGTCAGAAATTTATTATAGGGGATTATGTTTTAGATAACAGTATAATACATCCTTATCCTCCATTAACTTTTCTATTAAATCCAAATAGTCATAATCACATCTTACAGGACTAGAGTTAGTCTGTCCTGCATAGTTAGCATTTTTATACACAACTTAATCTACTTCCATAGTGATACTACATTGGAAACCCCCAAGGAGGGGTCTCACTTGATGACACATAACAACAGCAGCAACAATCTATTGTTCTAAATAATTTTTATTGAAGTATATATTGTCCTATTCTCTAGATATGACATTTTCTCACTCTTAAATGTATAAAGTCCCATGAACAAGGATGTTATTTTTGTTTTACTTTTGTTTTTTTTCTCCCTTATCAGCATTTATATTGAAACAGAATGAGTATTTCCCAAAGTGTGTTCAGTAGGATTTTGTCCACATTGTTGTTGGTGTTAGCCATTGAGTCGGCTCTGAATCATAGTGATTCTATGTACAACAGCACAAAACACTGCCCAGTCCTGTGCCAACCTCACAATCCTTGCTATACCCAAGCTCATTGTTGCAGCCACTATGTCAATGCATCTCATTGAGGGTCTTCTCCTTTTTCATTGACCCCCCACCTTACCAAGCATGATATCCATCTCCAGGGAATGGTCCCTTCTGACCACATGATCAAAGTTGATGAGACGAGTCTGGCCATTCTCACTTCCAAGGAACATTCTGCCTGCACTTCCTCTAGGACAGATTTGTTAGTTCTTCTGGTAGTCTATGGTACTTTCCTTATTCTTCACCAACACCACAATTCAAAAGCATCAACTCTTCTTTGGTCTTCCTTATTCATTGTTAAGCCTTCACACACATATGAGGTGACTGAAAACACCATGGCTTGAGTGGTTGTTGTTGCTTTGTGCTGTTTAGTTGGACCCAACTCATAGTGACCCCTCCTTGAGTTTCTGAGGCAGTATCACTACAGAAGTAGATTGTCCAACCTTCCTTCTGAGGAGTGGCTGGTGGGTTTGAAGTGCCAGCCTTCTGGTTAGCAGTCAAGTGCCTTAGGCACTACGCTACCAGAGCTCCTCTTGTGAGCACGTTGTTATTGTTGTTGTTTGCCATCGAATCAGCCCCGACTCATAGCGACCCCTCCTTGGGTTTCCAAGACAGTATCACTACGGAAGTAGGAATGCCCAACCTTCCTTCCGGGGAGTGGCTGGTGGGTTTGAACCGCCAGCCTTCTGGTTGGCAGTCAAGTGCCTTAGCCACTATGCTACCAGAGCTCCTTGTGAGCATAGGACCATGGAAATAAAGTATATGGAACCCTAACATGGGGATTGTTCAGTTTGGTCATCCTCTAGGCTTAAAATGAGCCATTCAGAGGTAGAAAGAGGGATCTCACTACCATAAAGAAAGAGGAGCCAGGAGTGGAACACATCCTTAGACCTGAGATCCCTGCACTGAGATGACAGTGAGATGGGGGAGAGACAGCAGCAGCAGAACAAACAGAAACTGGAGACCAGTATGAGACAGAGTAGTGGGCTTTTTGGCCCATGAACCGAGAAAGTTGATTGCCTTTGGGCAGAAGGCTTGCTGGAGGAGTTGTGAGCTTCTCTGGACAACTATCTGCAGAGCTAAAAGAACTTTGTAACACTTGCCCAAACAGAGCAGAGGGCAAGCTAAGGGGCTGAGGGCCAAACAGAGGCGTGCCTATGAGCCTGGCTGAAGGGAAGAATTGAAGAATTGTATCCTGAGTGTTCCTGAACCTGCATTGTAACCCATTACTTCCCTAACAAACCCTATAATCGTGAGTATTGTCTGAGTTCTGTTTGGCCATTGCAATAAATTATCAAACCCAGCAGAGAAGTAGAGAGTGCCATTGGGGGGATGTTTAGTGTCAGAATTGGTAAGAAGTTTAGAAGGTGGCGACAGTCTGATCTCAGATTGATAGGACTCAGCCTTGGGCTGTTGATACTGATAGAAATTCTCCACTCCCCTACCCCCACCCTTGTAAAGTTCAAGGAGGTCAGATAGCACCTCCCCCATTCCCTTTTTGCAGTTGGGCACATACGCTTGGGGAAATACTATAACAGACACACAGACTATGGCTAATATAACTGAAAGAAAACTATGAAGGTTCATTGTGGCTCTGGAATAGGAGTCAACCAGACTCAAATACCAAGTATCAGATCCTCCATTTATGGGGGCCATGAGCTTGCTTAATTTCCTTAACCCTCAGTGTTTTGTTTTTTTTTTTTGCTTGTTTGTTTGGTTTGTTTTGTTGGGGAGGGGGTAAAATAAAGGCATCTGTTCATATGCTATTACAAAGATTAAGTGAGAATTTATTTATTCAAAGCTTAGCTTAGAGTCTGGCACATAAGAAATACACAAATGGTAGCTATCCTTTCATTATTATTTTATGATATACTATAATTTATTATAATTATTTTATTAGGAGTAAATAAAAAACTAAACTCACTGCCATTGAGTCAATTCTGACTCATAGTGACCCCATAGGATGGAGTAGAACTGCCCAAAAGGGTTTTCAAGGCTGTAGATCTTTATAGAAGCAGACTGCCTCATTTTTCTCATTTTTCCATCTTTCTTGCTATTGTGAATAGTGCTTTGATGAACATGGATGTTGAGCATTGATTCCTATATTGATTTGTGTCACAACTCTTATTTCTGTAGGATATATACCTAGTAGTGAGATTACTGGATCATATGGTATTTGTTTCAAACTTAAGGAAGCACAATAGGCTGCATCATTTCACATTCCCATTAACAGTGTATGAATGTTTCATTCTCTCTGCAACCTCACCAGCATTACTTTTCTGGGTTTTTTTTTTTTTTTTTTGTATTATTTTTGCCCCTATTTTTTTTTCCCTTTTTTATGAACTTTTTACTATGGTTTGGGTGGAAGTTTACGGAGTAAATTGCTTTTCTATTCAACAGTTCATACACGTTTTTATTCATGATGTAGATTACAATCCCCACACTGTAACAGCGCTCTTCCTACTTTCTTCCTGTGGTTACTATTTCCCTTTGTCCTTCTTTCCTATCCCTTCCTGCCTCCTGAGCTTTATCTCTGGGGAAATGCTACCCTTTTGATCTCTTATATTTGGTTGTTCTAAAAAGTACATACCTTCCTGGTGTTATCCTGTGCCTCATAATCATTTATTGTTTGGCTGAAAGTTGAGTTGTAGGAGTAGGGTGACTAAGGACATAGTCTCAGGAGTTCTACCAGTCTCTATCGGACCAGTAAGCTGGGTCTTTCTTGTTATTGTTTTGAGATTTGTTCCACATTTTTCTCCCACTCTATCCAAGATCTCCTATTGTAATCCCTTTCTTAGTGGTTGGTAGTGGTAGCCATGCATTATCTAGTTCTTTTGGCCTCAGGATTGTAGAGGCTGAGGTTCATGTGGTCCACTAGTCCTTTGGACTAATTTTTTCCATGTGTCTTTAATTTTCTTCACTCTTTTTTTGTTCTGGATGAAGAGATACTAGTAGTCACACTTTAGATGGCCACTCAGCAAGCTTTTAAGATCACAGTGGCTACTCACCAAAGTAGGATGTAGAACATTGTCTTTGTGGAGTATATTATTCCAGTTGACCTGGCACAACTATGGTCCTGAGCTCGATGGCCCAGCAACCCAGCCCATCAAGATGTTTGGTTATGGCTGTTTTCATAAATTTCCCCCCTGTTAGCTCTACTAAATACATGGGCATTTTTACAGCTCGTTCCTATGTAGAACATAACTGTCTTAGGCTAGGTTTTCTAGAAAGCAAAACCAATAAAATTTGTAGAGAGAAAGAGAAAAAAAAATTACCTCTGGAAAATGGCTCACATAGTTATAGAGGCTGGCATGGCCCAAGTTCCTGGGTAAAACGTCAAAGTGGAAGATTTTCCTGATTCTCACAAGTGTAGGAGTTGACAATCCCAAGATCGACAGGCAGGATAGCAGGATGTTGACTTCAGCAGATGACAAATAATAAGATCAGCAGGCAAAATAGTACATTGTTGGCTCACAGAACAGTTATAGAGGCTGGTAAGTCCCAAGTTTGTGAGCCAAATGTCAAGCTGGTGGCTTTTCCTGGCTCATGCAGCTGGAAGGGATGATGAACCCAAGATCGGCAGTCAGTACAAAAGAATCTAGATCCAACAGAAAGTTCCTATATTTTCCCAGGACATCCGTGTGTGTGTGTGTGTGTGTGTGTGTAGCAGGCCACACCCCTAAGGAAACTCCCTTTCAACTGATTGGCTTCCCAAAGTATATATATCAGATCTTATCATATCAATGACCACACCACAACTGCTTAAACCACTCGGAATCATGGTCCAGCCAAGTTGAAATACAACCTTAACTATTACAATAACCAAAAAAAAAAAAAAACCCTCACTGCCATCAAATCGATTCCTACTCATAGTGACCCTTAAGGACAGAACTGTCCCATAGGGTTTCAAGGCTATAAATGTTTATGGAAGCAGACTACCTCATCTTTCTCTCATGGAGCTGCTGGGTGTATATATATCTATTCCTGTCCCAGCTCTCAGTTCTTTAGGATATATACTTAGTAGTGGGACTGCTGGATAAAATAGTATTTCTATTTCCAAATTTTTAAGGAAGTGTCATACCATTTTCCAAAGTGGTTGCATCATTTTACAGTCCCTCCGGTAGTGTATGATGGTTCTAGTTTCTCTACACCCTTGCCAGAATTTGTTTTTTGTCTTTTTGAAACTTTGCTGATATTTTTGTCCCTGGTTTTTCTTTCCTGAGCTTTATACTTCTAGGTTTTATACTTCAGTCTTTGATTCATCTTGAGTTAGTTTTTTATATAGTGAGAGATAATGATCCTGTTCCATTTTTCTGCAGATGGATATCCAGTTTCACCAGCACCATTTGTTAAAAGAGACTATCTCTTCCTTATCTCTTCCCTATTTAATCTTCAGGGAGCTCTGGTGGCATAGTGCCTAAGGCATTTGACTGAGAAGCAGAAGGCTGGTGGTTCAAACCCGCCAGCCACTCTTTGAAAGTAAGGTTGGGCAATCTACTTCTATAGTGGTACTGGCTCAGAAACCTAAGGAGGGGTCACTATGAGTCAGATCTGACTCAAGGGCAGTGAGTTTTTGTTTGTTATTTAATCTTCAGGAGCTTGTGAAGAGAGGCCCACTGAGGTGAACAGGATGCAAGGTGAAGTTTACCAAATTTATCATTAAACTAGCCCTTACTAGTTTAATGAATCTGTTATATTTTCTTAACAAAGTTATACATTTCTAGTAAAAAGTGATCATACTTAAATAATATGTAGTGCCTTACAGTGCCTGTTGTTGTTGGTTGTTATGTACTGTCAAGTCTGACCCGACTCATAGTGACCCCTCCTTGGGTTTCCCAGGCAGTATCACTACGGAAGTAGATTGTCCAACCTTCCTTCTAAGGAGCGGCTGGTGGTTTTGAACTGCCAGACTTCTGGTTAGCAGTCAAATGCCTTAGGCACTATGCCACCACACCACCACATATATATTATTATCATGACCATATGAGATACATTTTACTCAGTAGTCATGGGGTGCTGATTATTAACTGATTTTTTTTTTTTTGTACATAGTCCTGTTGTTATTATGTGCCGTCAAGTAGGACCCAACTCATAGCGACCCCTCCTTGAGTTTCCAAGGCAGTATCACTTCGGTAGATTGCCCCATGTTCATTCCGAGGGGTGGCTGGTGGGTTTGAACCACCAACCTTCTGGTTAGCAGTCAAGTGCCTTAGCCACTTATGCTACCAGAGCTCCCATACATAGTCCTAGTCTTCAGTAATATCACCAATTTAAAGACTAGAGTGAGTCTTGCTATTTGAGAAAATTTCTTTTTTCAAAAAAAAAAAAATTGTTCATTTCTGTCTCTCTCCACTAGATGGTGGAAGTCACTGAGCTGGTGGTACAGGAAGCTTCTGGTTTTGGGAAGGAGATTTGTGAGGGCTAGATTGAGAGGCTCTTAGTTAATTTAAAAAAAAAAAAAAAAGGCAGAGATTTACATATTTTTGAGTAATGCATTTTGTTCCAGGCCCAGACTTTGGTGAGAGGAAATAGTTGAGTAAAATATGGCCTTGACAGAGTATACTCAGGCAAGAAATTGCCTGATTGGAATTCGAAGAAAATGAAACATTTCTTGCTTCAATTATTATTAATTGAAATGAGTACCAACAAGACACCTCAAATAGTCCTGGATATTCCGGCAAGAAGTAAAAAATAAAGAAGAAAAATTGATAAAAATGCATAGAATCTTCTGCAACATCTCATAAGTTAAAGATGTTCTATAGAACTGAGGCCACAGCTAGCTGCCTCTTAATAAGTTTTCACCATGGCTTTAGAAAGATGAATCAACAGAATGGCATCCAAATCTCTTGTTTTGCTCTTCTGTATACTAATAATAATAGCAACAATAATAACTTTTTTCTAAGAAATATTATGTATGCATAATACGTTTTTTAAACAATAATTATTTATAATAATTCTAAGTAAGAGTCACTAGTGATGAGGAGCTCTGGTGGCATCATGGATAAGGGATTTGGCTGCTAACCGGAAGGTCAGTGGTTCAAACCCACCTGTTGCTCCAGGGAAGAAAGATGGAGCATTCTTTACAGCCTCAGAAACCCAGTGGGAGTTGCTGAGTTAGAATCTAATCAATGGCCATGAGGTTTTTTTTTTTTTGAGTTTGAGTTTGAGTTTGAGTGATTATTGATAGCTGCAGGCATTCTTTAAGAGTTAGCGACACACAGAAGTTCTTCTCAAAACTAAGATTTCATCTCACTACTGCCAAGGCTTTATCTAAGAATTTGAGATAATATGCATAAAGTTCCCAGAGCCTGCTCATGAGTAAGGGATACTTACAAAACTGTGGTTATTTATTTTTTTTTTAAATCTAGAGTTTAAGTCTGGAGACCCTTTCACTCTTGATCACAATACTATTCAGTATTATTTAGCAGCAAATGAGTCTCATACAATTTCAAAACTGAAGAGGGCAGTAGCAGTCATCAGATCCAGGGTTTTAAACTGCAACTCATCCTGTGTAGAAACTCCAAAACCAAACTCACTGCTGAGTAGATTCCAACTCCTAGCAACCCCTCCTTGGGTTCCTGAGGCAGTGTCTCTATGGAAGTAGATTGCCCAGTCTTCCCTGTGTAAAGATGAAATTAATTTGACTGGTAATTTTCACATAGAATAAAATTGAACAGAATAAAAAGAATATATAAGAATATACCCCAAGTAGAAACTTTTGTTTCAGTTTAGTGTGAGTTTATGTGGGTGCGCTCTGGTTCATGAGGTAAAATATATTGCTTTTCATAACCTAGTTCAGGAAAGTCAGCCCCTGATCTGGTCCAATTTCTCCATTTTACAAATAGAAGAAACTAACGAAAAAAAACTTAGGCCCAGAGAATTTAGATCTTTCACATTTCTCAGAAACAGCGGAGCTTGGACTTGACACTTTTGTTACTGCTCTTTTCTCATTCCAGTGATTGCTGTGGTTGTGTTTTCTCTTGATTAAACTGATTAATGTATTTAAATCCATGGTCTTCTAACTTTCATCTGTATCAGAATCACACAGAAACACATCTCCATCCTACTTCACCAAGCTTGGGGCTCTGCATTTTATTTATTTATTTATTTGTTTGCATATGTGCATGTGAAAGCTGGACCATGAGTAAGGAAGATGACAAAAGAATTGATGCATTTGAATTGTGGTGTTGGGGAAGAATATTGTATATACTATGGACTTCCAAAAGAAAGAACAGATCTGTCTTTAAAGAAGTCCAGCCAGAACGCTCTTGGTCATGTTATCAGGAGGGTGGAGTCCCTGAAAAAGGATATCACACTTCACAAAGTAGGGGTCAGCAAAAAAGGAGAACACCCCAACAAATGGTTGACACAGTGGCTGCAACAATGGACTCTAGCATACAATGATTGTGAGTGTGAATGGCTCAGGACCAGATAGTGTTTCATTCTTTTGTACGTAGGGTTGAAACTGACTCAGTGATACCTAACAACAAGTGATTTTGTTACCCACTAATTTTGGAGATCACAGCTTAAACACCATTATCTACAGGAATTTATTGAATGATTACCATGTGTGATATTAGCAATTACCTAAGATCTGTGGGAGTGAATAAAAGGTATGAGAGATAGAGCCTCTTCCTATGAGGAACTTAAATTATATTGGGAAAATCAAGAAGTGTATGAATCATTTAGTAAACAGAAGTTATTTAACCTTATTTAGTAAGTGCAACGGAAGGAAGGTTGGGCAATCTACTTCCGTAGTGATACTGCCCCGGAAACCCAAGGAGGGGTCACTATGAGTCGTGTCTGACTCGATGGCATATAACAACAACAACAACAACAGTAAGTGCAAAAGCTATTCAAGAACATAATTTTTAAGTTGTTCTACAAGCCAAACTCACTTCCAGAGAGTCAATTATGACCAATAGTGATGCCCACTGGGTTTCCAAGGCTATAAATTTTTACAGACCCAGACTGCCTGCCTTATCTTTCTTCTGCAGAGTGGCTAGGTGGATTTGAACTGCCAACTTTCTGGTTAGCAGCAAAATGTGTAATGACTACACTACCAGGACTCCTTAAGTTCTTTCATAGGCAATAACAAAGGAAACCTTATATCTTTAATGCTTATTTAAGAAACAATGTTATATGAAAAACATGGTAGAGAAGGTAAAACTGATTTTCCCCAGGTCACTAAGGAATTGTCAGTGCCACTAAGATTTAACCAAAATTCAGCACTCCCAAGATGCATTCCCCCAGGTCAGCTGACTCACCAAAATCGCTCTGAAGACAGATAATTTCTTCCTTCTGAATTGGAAGAATATTGAGTGTGTTAGAGCTTGTGGCCAATTTTGAGCCACGGGTAAGTTCATTTAACTTGCATTTAAAGGATACTTACTGAAGTTTCTTTACATATAACTCAGTGGAGAACATTCTCCCCTCTTCCACCTGAAGGACTACTAAGTTACAGGGCACATGTAGAAGTTGTGGGTCACTTGTAAAAATCAGCCTGAAATTATAGTAATTGCACTCAGAACTGATGCACTAGAGATTTTCTGGTTTCACCTCCTCCATATTCTATGTGAGGAAATTTAATAAGTTGTTTTGTCAGTGGTTTATTTTCTTTCTCAGAGAACTACAACACTTGTATATTACCAGTTTTTAATTACAAACAGGCAATATAAAACTTTTAAAAATCCCATTTCTAAAAATAGGGTTCAGTGATCTATTATAAACAATTAAAGCAGCACTGCTGCTACCCACTCAGCCTTCTTATGTGAACTGGAAAAGGGAGCCTCTACTCAAACAGCATGATGCCCTGTTGTAATTTAGATCACATGCTATGTGAACTCAGACAAGAGCCTTTCAAGTTGAATAGAAAACTCTTTAAATACCCAGATGACCCATATCCAATAGCAAGCCTCATAAAATGACAGAACTTAGAACTGAACAGGGGCATTTCAAATAATATATTCCAACTCCTCTATTTTAAGGAGCTCTTGTGGTGCAGTGGTTAAAAGCATACTTCCATAGTGATACTGCCTCAGAAACCAAGGAGGGGTCACTATGAGTCGGATCTGACTGGATGGCACATAACAACAACAACCCACCAAATGCTCTGAGAGAAAGATGAGGCAGTCTGCTTCAGTGAAGATTTGCAGCTTTGGAAACACTATGTGAGCAGTTCTACTCTGTCCTATAGGGTCTCAATGAGTGGAATTGACTGGATGGCAGTGGGTTTGGTTTGCTTTTGGTATTCCAACTCCTTTAATTTACAGATAAAGGAACTGAGGGTCAGAGAGGTTAAGAGACTTTCCCAGATATGCTGATAACAACAGAACTGAGATAGCAACCAGATCGCCAGATTACCAGTCCAGTGTCATAAGAAAAGTAGAAGCAGGCATGCCCTATTCAGTGAGTCACAGAAGTTTACTTATTCCAATTCCTAGGAGATGGAATAAGTAACCGCTGCAAATTGTCAGCTCTGATTTCTTGTTTATTTATAGAATTTTGAGCTTTATCAAGTAACCAAATCTAGGTTGTTAACACTGGACAAACATCTCTCTCAACCTAAATCTCTCCATCTACCTTAAGTGCACCAGGTTGATTCAGTGAGAATGACATCTGCCCGACATTAGTTAATGCTGATGGCCTATGTATGTATTTCTATTACCATTGATGGGTAGTTTTGTAAAAACAGAATTTAAAGGCCCCATATCTAAAAGACCAATTGATATGGCAGCATTGCTATTTCCCTAAGCAGGTGCTTTACTGAAGCCACAGGCAGTGTGGAAGGTAACAGCACAGTCTTGGCATCAAGTGTGCCTTTTGGGAAATCAGTGAACTTCTCTGAACCATAGTGTCCACATTTGTATACCAATAATAATAATAAACACATTCAAGGCAGTTAGTGTGATTTAAGAAGGTGGTTAGTCAGCTTGAATTACATTACTTAGGCTGAAAGCCTCTCCCACCTGCATTCCTGTGACTACTTCTGCCTCCCCTTCCTATTTCTCTACTATTCTCTCTCTTCTCTCCCCTTCCTTCTCACCCTTCAGAATGATCAGTGAGGAAGAAAGAAGGAACATCTGATTAAAAAAAAAAGAGTTTGGTGTTGGGATGGGGCCTTCAACATATGGTCAGTTTTTAAGGAGCTGTCAGCTTGTGGAGCTCTCAAAAAAGTCAGTATGATTTTAGGCTTTATTAATGGGATTGGCATATCTAGAAAAAGGAGATGGAAATTCTATACTGGTCCTGAATATAGCATTGTTGTTGTTGTCGTTCTTAGGTGCTGTCAAGTTGCCTCTGACTCATAGCTACCCTATCACAACAGAATGAAACATTAGTATCTGAGAAATATACTTCAGGGGGAATGACAGCAAATTGGAGTGTTTCTGGAGAAGAGCAGATAGGATGGTGAAGGACTTAAAACCATGTCCAAATGGGAACATCAAAGGCATGAGTGATGTCCTTGAAGATAGACTCAGCTTGGAAGGACATGATAGCTGCTAGCTTCAAACTGTATAAAATAAATAATTCTTTTATATAGTAACACTGAGACTGCTGGGTAAACAGTAAGGGGACAGAATACATGAGAGGTGTTTGTCTGTTTTTCTCTAATCAGGCTGTCCGAAGATGGAATGAGCTACCTCATATAGTAATGAGCTTCTTGTCACTGAGGTATTCAAACAGAATCTAGATAATCTTTAATGAGATGTAGAGGTAATTCAGGTATCAGATAGGAGGTTAAACAATTATGTTTTTAACCTTTTGAAGTCATGAGCCCCTTTGAGAAATTATGAAAATCATGAATGCTTTCTGTAAGAAAAACCAGCAATGTATACACAAAACATTTTGCCTAAAATTTCAGGGGTGATATGAGCTACTTGAAGTCTATGTATTAACTCCTTAAGGATCATATACTATAGGTTAACAATTTCCGGATGAAATAATTCTCATTTCTCTGAGTCTCAGATTCTTCCTGAATAAGAAATTCTTGTACTCCTCTAGTAGAAATCATTTGTGTCAGGAAAAAAAAATAATAATAATAATAAGAGGCCGCTCATTTCATTGGGTTTGTGAGACATACTTGATTTCATAGTAGCTCTCACCACAGAGATCAACAGGTTCTCCCTGAGGATGAGAACACTTGAGGAATTTGTTTTAGGAGAATGCTCAAACTGTACAACTCATCTGCTTCAACACAACTGCTTCTGATCTCATTCCCCCAATATTTTTGATATGTGCTGCTAAGACAATTTTCTATGTTTATTAGTATTGTAAGCTTTTACCATCTATGCAAGCTATAGTATCTTGCCTCGCTGAATCTGAGTTATAACTGTCATAAAATTGTTTTCTGTACCCTGAAAGAAAGTTTCATCTTGGCAAAGAACTGATTCTAAAGTACCCCATCAGCTTGCTAAAAGGGTAAGGCATCTTCTATAGGATTCATGGACAGAGGGTTTCTGATACGTGACTAGACTGTTTCATAGAATGGTCAGTCATAAAATGCATATTGGATATTTATTTTTTATCAGGGTCACAGAAGTGCACTTGAATGGACTTCTTTTCTCATTACCATTAAGATACTACAGGTTCAGTGTTGCTGGGTTTGAAATTTTAAGAATAGTTAGCTCATAGCATTTTGCTTTCTGCTCCCAGGCAGGGTGAGTTGCTTATAAATCAGGCTGCAAATGTGATGAATTGGATGTCTCCAACTCAATTAGCTTAATATGCGTAGGAGGATTTCCAGGGTTTGCAGCCTCTGTTTTACTAATCCTCTGAACTGACTGTTATATAAAATGTGGCTGAGTATTAATGCCTGAGTCCTGGAGAATGATGGCTGGTATTTTTCATTTCAGCATCCAATGTCATCCTGTATTTCGTAGCTTTGATTTGGATCTGGAGCCACTGAGTGATGGTCCTTAACATGATTTATACTGTTGCAAGCCCTGCCTTGTTATCTTTCTGCCTTCTGACCAAGTTAAGAAAGAAGTCTAACAGAATTGCTGCTGTCATTGGTTGATTTAATTGGGGAGAAAAAAAAAAAAAAAAAAACTCAGCAATTTAAGGAAAACGGTAGAAGCCGGAGCCATTCTTCTGTCAAATAAATTATCAAATGAGACAGCCCCAGCAAAGCAGATGCTGACAGTTTCAAGAGCTTTCAACACACTGATCAGACTTTGGTAGTGAGATTTGTTGGAAGAATTGAATATAGTTTGTTTTTTGTTTTCTTGTGAAGATTGTATCGAGGCTTTGAATAATATTTATGTTAAATGAAACATCCTAGATTTAAATACATTTTGTGCCCAGGAATATCATTTGGCTATATATGTGTGTGTACACACACACACACACACACATACACAGGAGCTCTGGTAGCATAGTGCCTGAGGCACTTGACAGCTAACCAGAAGGCTGGTGGTTTAAACCCCCCAGCCACTCCTCGGAAGGAAGATGGGGCAATCTACTTCCGTAGTGATACTGCCTCAGAAACCCAAGGAGGGGTCGCTATGAGTAGGGTCCAACTTGACGGCACATAACAACAACAACAACATCTCATTTAATAAAAGAACCCGTGGTGGAGCACTCAGCTGTGTGTATGTATACATGTGTGTATGTATACGTGTGTGTATATGTGTGTATGTATACGTGTGTATGTGTATATGTGTGTATGCATACATGTGTGTGCATACATGTGTGTATGCATACATGTGCGTATGTATACATGTGTGTAGTGTGTGTGTGTATGTGTGTGTGTATATATATACACACACATACACACACATACCTATTTCTATTCATCAAGGAAGTTATGTTCTTATGCATTTTATTCTCTTTTCCCCTCCTCCTTTTAAGGCTCTCTGTTGCTCCCAGATCCATCTCGCTCATTAATTGTTCACTAAAGCTCTGGTAGCATGGTGGCTAAGACACTTGCCTGCTAACCAGACGGCTGGCGGTTCAAACCCACCAGCCACTCCTCGGAAGGAAGGTTGGGCAATCCTACTTCCGTAGTGATACTGCCTTGGAAACCCAAGGAGGGGTCACTATGAGTCGGGTTTGACTCGACGGCACATAACAAAAACAACAACAAAGAGGACTTTAAAAGGAAACCCTCATGGTCAGTGCAAGCTCCTCTACTCCTCACTGTATGTGACTTTGGGCAAGTAATTGGTCTGTCTAGGCTTTGCCTTCTCATTTATTACATGATACTAGCAGCGCATAATGTTGAAGTGAGATTGAGCACACTGCTGATATTCTTATGGTAAACTAAGATTAAGGTTATCTGCTAAACATTGTTTGATTGCCTACTCTAGGTCATACCTTGTGATATGTACCACACAGTGTATATAGAAAGATGAATGGGATTTGTCTTACATACTATATCTTACATGCCTCCTTTCATTAGCTCAACAAATCCTGTAAAATGGGTTGCAGATTATTTTTACTTACATTTTTCAAAAGAAGAAACTGAGACTAAGTGAGAATAGTGATTTGCTTAAGATCACATAGTTAATGTTCTTTTGTTCATTTATAGAAGAAACACATTGTGAATTCGTGTTCTGCACTGTGCTAAGACAAAAAAAATAAACATACATAAACTCATTGCCATTGAGTCAGTTCAGACTCATGGTTAGCCCATGTTTTACAGAGTAGAACTGCTCCATAGGGTTTTCTTGCCTGTCATCTTTATTGAAGTAGATCACCAGGCCTTTCTTTTGCTGTGCTGGAGGGTAGATTGGGTCACTAACCTTTAGGTTAGTAGTTGAGTGCAAATCGTTTGTGCCTCCCAGGGAACTTGTGCACTGTGCAAACCCCTAGAAATCCAAAGATGAATGAGAAACAACCCTTGACAAAAAAGGAGCATAAATTCAAATGCAGAAAAGAACAAATGAAGTAATAGAGTTACACAGGACAGAATTGCATAGTAGTAGCTAATACAAAAAAGTAGTTGTGAAACCAATTTTCACACTTCTTTACCTCAGATTTTCCCAAGCTACATATTTTAACCTTTAATGACCTGTGGTGTGTATATCAGCCACCAATATATTCAGCCTCTCAGGTTTCTTGGGAAACTCAATCCCAGTTTAGTACAGGCTGCCACCTGGCAGGGACCCGTATAACTGCATGAATCTGAAGAAGCAGCCCTCACGCTACCAGTCCTACCACCAGAGACCACTTGATGCATATGTGTCTCACATAATTGTATCAAAATCCGTATCACCTCAAAACAAATTTTCCCTTGATTTCAGAGAGTCTTCCATTACTGAAAGCACATGATAACAATAACAAAGAAAATCGAAGTAGTAAATAACTTGGTCATGAAAGTGTTAAAAGCATTATATCCTGTCAGTTGACTACTTTTTTTTTAATAATGATTCCAAAAAGTTTCTCCTAAATACTGCATATATATTCAGTAGTATTCATTTAGAAAAACCAAAAAAACAAAATGGAAGGAAGGTTGGGCAATCTACTTAAGTTTAATGTTATTTATAGTTTTTGAAAATACTATTTATTAATTTTTTTAAATTGTGATTTGGGTGAAAATTTACAGAGCAAATTCATTTTCCATATACTTTGTCTCATGACATTGACTACAATTTACCACAGTGCAACAGCTCCCCTCCCACTTCCTCCCCATAGTTACCTCTTCCCTGTGTCTATCCCTCTATACACTCCTGCCCCCTGAGCTATCTCCCTGTGCACAAATAGCCCTTCTTTCTCCCATGATTGTTCTCTCCAAGAAGTCTATCTACCTCAGGTAAATGTTCAACTCATATGCATGTCTTCTGTTTGGCTGGAAACCACAGGTGTGGGTTCAATTCCAGACTGAAGGGCAGCTGGGGGCCATAGTCTCAGTGGTTCCACCAGGCTCTATCAGACCAGCAAACCTGGTCCTCCCCCCACCCTTTTTTTTTTTTCCCAAATGATTTTGAATTTTGTTCCACCTTGTTCTCCCTCTCTATCCAGGATCTCCTACATAGGTCCACCTCCAAGTGGTTGATAGTGGTAGCCAGGCACTATCTAGTTGTTCTGGTCTCATAGTCATATAGGCTGCAGATCCCATGGTGTACCAGTTGCTAGGACTAATTCTTTCCATGAATCTTTGGTTTTCTTCATTCTTCTTTGCTCTGGATGAGGAGAGACCCATCGTTGCATGTAAATGGCTGCTTGCAACCTTTTAAGATCCTAGTCACTACTCACCAAAGTAGGAGGTGGAACAGTGTTTTGTATAGTATGTTATGGCAATTGAGCTTGTCCCCTGTGACTATGGTCCCAAGCCCACAGGTTCAACTACTCCGTCCCTCTGGGTAGCTGGCTGTGACCAAGAAGTGACTACAACCTTGTCCTTTGTCAGCTCTACTGTACCCCTGGGAATTCAGATCATACAAATACACTTATAGGACCATTGTCTGCCAGCTCTATGCATGATCTTGGGTACACTCCCCACTTCATAGACATACCTAATAGTTCAGCCTGAGCTGACTATTTTTTGCACAGTTGCCTCTGTGCTTCTAGAAACTCTTGGTAAATGAAATTATGTACTCAGAAATCTGAGAACAGGCAATGGTTCCCATGCAGAGAAGCTGAAGAAAGCTTGGCACTCCACACAAGAAACTCAGGAGCCCTACTGGGAGGGCATGGACAGAGGCATCTCTTATTGCTTTGCTGATAAATGCCTATTGCCTTTGGAGATGCCACCTGCTCTATCTCCCATATGTAAGAAGGAGCAGCAATAATCTGAAGACCCATTGCTTGCCTAGGCTGAGAAAAGAGCAAATTAGTCTTACAGACTTTGAGGCATGTAAAACTAAATTTGAGCACTATCTCTGTCATTTGCTGGCTGTGTGACCTTTTGAATATCATGTAACAGCACTGACTCTCCATAAAATTATCTTCTTGCTCTAGATGGCTGTTGGGAAGATAAAAATTGTTTTCCAAAGTTTGCCTCATCATAAGAACTATGTTGGAACCATTTAAAAAAATCTATAGTCCTGCACACATTCAGACTTACTAAATCAAAATCACTTAGGGCAGGGACTTGTGAACCTGCATTTTAAGTATATATCCAAGGTGAATTTTATCATCAGGAAAGTTTGGGAAACTGAGAAAGAGCAACAGCCAGCACAGTGTCTGGAACTCAGAAGGAACTGGACAAAGTGCATTACCTCTGCAAGCTATCCTCAGTGCTTTTACCATCATTTGATATTGTTGTTGATGTTAGCATTCATATAAGTATTAGGCTATTTAGGTGCTAAGCCTGTTGATTGGCATACTATTTGGCACTTTAGTAATTGTCGATAATAGTTTATTAAATCACTTAATAAAGTTTTCTTTGAAACCTACTAATTATAGACATTATTTCAGATTCTGTAGGAAGGACAAAAACAAATAAGGACAGACCATATTTTCAAGGGAATTATAAATTGTGAGTAAAATGTACACAAACTCTGACATAAGATGAAATATAAATTGATTTTCAATAGTTCTCAAAAGGCAGGATAAATTCCATCTATGGTCTAAAGAAGAAGTTCTACTTAAGGATAAGGTGAGTTTCCAAAAACTTCAGTTTTATTACCCATCCATTTATTCGTTTAATTCAATTATTCATGCTTTGGATTTAAGGAAGAAGGGCATTCCAACTTAAGAAAATAATATATAGGTTAAAAAATACATATCAAAATAAGTCTTCACAAGTGACATCAAGAGAAAATGTAAGCTGGGGCATTTAATCTTCTCTTAATGTGTTACTTTTCTCCCAGTACACCCATCAGACCTGTTTGATAGATTATTATTAACTGTTTCTCTTATTCATATCCAGAAGACACCTTCTGAGAAACAGACATATGGTTTTTTTTTCCCTCCATCTGGAGTACAGTTAGTGCTTACTCAGCCATAGAACTTCAAACAGTAGCAAAAAAAGAGATTCCTTGTAAGATTTTTCCAGATAACATTAAGATTACTCTTAAAAGTACTGCAAATAATTTACCATTTTGATAGGGAACTTTCTAAACTGGATTACTTGGCCTTACACAAGACCAAGCAAAATCGAATTTCTTGTTGTCATGTTGTCTCTTGGTCAATATTATGAACATAAATAATTGGACTTTAATAATAATTCAGTCAGTGTTAATAAATTCCTATCATGTAGGCATACACATGGGGTTGGCATGACTCAGAATCGACTTGATAGCAACTAGCCACAACAACAGAGAACAAAAGATAGATAAAACATGGCATCTTTCTATAATGAGAGAAGAAAATGTTATAAACTATTTTGTAAATAATAAGAATGACTAGCATCTTAAAAAGCATTCAATATGAGCTACATTCTGTGTTATTTACATATGATGCCTATGCCTTATGACAGCTGAGTTCATTAGTATTTTTATCCCCTGTTTACAAATGAGGAAATAATCTCAGGTTTTATAACTCCTTTAAAATCACACACCCAGGTAAGTAGCAGAGCTAGGTATTTTAGTTTGAATTTTTGCATCTTTTTATTGAGTTTTGAGTGTAAAAACTTAGGAATTCTCACTTTTTTATTTATTAATAGCATGATTTACCAAGATACTTATTTCTGAACTCAGTTTCTCACTCATAAAATGCTGTTCATATAATCTTGGAAATTTTTGAGGATGAAATTAGATAACATATATTTTTTAAAAGACTAGTTTAGTATTCAGTTATTGGTTCCAATAATTTAGTACTAGTAATTCTAATTTATTGTTTTAAATTATTGTCTGATAAAAACAATAATAATAGAGCTTCAGTTAAATTCTGATTGCTTTGAGGATTTTCATTTATCCTTGGTGGTCTGTAGTTTTACTAATGGTGCCTAGAATTTATTTTTCTTAATTTTGCTTGGCATTTTGTGTGCTTATTCAAATATGAGTAATTACTGGTGCAGTAGTTAAAGTATTCTTATTTTAACCAAAATGTCACCAGTCCAAACCACCAGCCTTTCCACGGGAGAAAGATGAGGCTATCTGCTCCCGTAAAGATTTACAGTGTTGGAAATTCTGTGGGGCAGTTCTACTGTGTCCTCTGGGGTCCATATGTGTTGGAATCTACTCGATGGCAGTGGATTTGGATTTGTATGTTCAAACACGAGGATCTTTGTCTTTCCTTAATTCTGAAATTTTCTAACCATTGACTCTTCTCATTCTCTCTGTTGTCTCCTGAGTATAGGTAAATTGGACTTTGCATTCTGTTCTCCATATCACAATCTTCTTCATATATTTTGTCACATTTTGTTTCTAGGCTATATTCTGCGAAATGTGCAATTCACCAATTCCCTCTGTTCAGTTCACACAAGTGTTTTTACATGCATTTATTTAAGCTTCACTTTCTAGAAGTTCTGTATAGTTCTTTTCCAAATCTGATTTCTTTTTTCATGATGTACTATTCCCTCGTTATGATCGCTATCCCTTTTTAAATCTATTTTGCCATTTTAAGCATATAGATTTTATACTTTTTCGAAAATTATTCTTTTTTTTTTCCAATTTATTTTTATGTTAATCCTTCCATCTCTGTGTATGATGATTTTCCTTTCTTGTGGAACATTTTCTCATATATTTTATAACTTTGAGTTAAACATTAAAAAACATTGTTTTATCAGTGGTAGTTTTACTTGTCATTGGTTGGGGGAAATATCACTAGGGAGATGGTTTGCAATTGCTTCTACTTCTGAAGGTTTCACTCACCCAGAACCACATTTTTTTTTTTTTACCTTAATTGCTCAACCTAAGGGGTTCTCATGCCACATGGTAACTCTAAGTGTGAAAAACACAGCCACATGAGGATCTAAATTGGGGTTTTAAATTCTCTTGAGGGTTGGGGATTTAAATTCTCTTGAGAGACTTTTTTAAATTTAAAACAGAGACCATTTTCCTCTTTGTTAACCTAGGAGAAGATCAGAAATTTTCTAATTTCTGGTATCTATTTGGCAGCTTTTCCCATGATTTCCAATCTATACCATATTTCCCGTGCCACATGAGCCCTAAAACTCCAGAGTAAAGCTGTTATAGTTTATATATCCAATAATCCTGTGGGTTGTAATAATACTAGCTCTGGCTTTAAGTTTCTGCTACATGTCTGGAACCTGGGGATTTCTAATTATTATGTGGGAGCTCAACTATTCTAACCAGAAGGCTGACAGTTCAAACCCACCAGCCACTCCTCAGGAGGAAGAATGGGCAATCTACTTCCATAGAGATACTGCCTCAGAAACCCAAGGAGGGTCGCTATGAGTTGGAATTAACTAGGTGGCAGTGAGTGGATGTATATATTTAAAATATCTATCTCCATGTTTTATCTAGAATTTTGATAAATTAGTAGTAGGAGTGTCAACCATTGTACAGAAGACCATACAGTCTGTGTATATACAGTTGGCCAACAGTAATCATTTATAGAACATCTATTTTGTACCAGGTACCAATGAAAGCATTAAAGCTACAATGGTAAATAAAATGGAGTTTCTGTTTCCACAAAGCTTTTTATTAATTTTAATTTTATTTTATTTTAATGGTAATAGACAATACACATATTGACATACAATGCAATGCCAGTTGTTGGTAAATGCTATGAAAAACAAGCAAAATAATAGAATGATGGTGCAGGATAGTGAGAGTGGGAGGAATGACACTGGGGCCTATTTTAGACAGAAGGGTTAGAGAAGAAATTTTTATTGCTCTAAAATTTGACCAAAGACCTAAATGAAGTGAGAAGAGCATATATTAGGGTAAAAGCATCTCAAAGGAAGGCAATAGCTAGTGCAAACACCCTGAGGTTACACTAGCCTTATAATATTCAGGGAAGAGCATTAAGGCCAGTGTAGCACACTAAGAAAAGTAAGCAATAATAAGAAATAGGAGAAATACTATAGAAGTTGGGTGAGGAAGGCAATTTACATGTGCCTCATAAACCAGAGTAAGACTTGTAGTTATATTCAGAATGGGACAAGAAGCCATTGGACAGTTTTGAGCAGGGAAGCAAACTGATATAATTTATATTTTGAAAAATATCCCTAGGCTGTTCTATAGATAATCAACTATTTATTTGTTCTATTACTTTATTCTATTCTCTATAGAGAATAAATTATATCCATTTTATAGAAATCAAATATTGGCACCTTGTTGCTAATCAGGAGCTCTGGTGGCATAGTGCCTAAGGCATTTGACTGCTAACCAGAAGGCTGGTGGTTCAAACCCACCAGCCACTCTTGGAAGGAAGGTTGGGCAATCTACTTCTGTAGTGATACTGCCTTGGAAACCCAAGGAGGGGTTCCTATGATTCAGATCCAAGAACACAAAAAGAATTATCTAATAAAGTTTTACATTTATAGATGTAAGTCAATTTTTACAGAAAGACACTGAAGTTTTAAAAGCACCAGCCAAGTATTTAAACACATTTACCTACCACATTTTGTGATTTTTATTTGAGGCAGAGTTACATAGAGATATAGTTGTTTCTGATTAAATGAAGCATGAATTTTAGGGCAGGGTTAGTATGAATGCCAAATGTAAATATTACTCTAAATTAATTCATTCCATTTCTTCTGGTACTTTGTAAGGCTGAATGACTTGTGACTTCCTCCTTCCTTGATAGAAATGGATTTGACATAGAGTTAGATTCTCTTGGTCTTGAAGGTAAAATAACCAACTATAGAAAAGCCAAGATTTAATTATTATTTAAAAGATCTTATATTTGATGGTGTTTGATACTTTTCTATTAATTATATAATATATTGAATTTAAATATATTCAATAATATCAAACAGGAGGATGGCTACACAAACAAATTCTAAAGTCAGCATTATTTATTACCATATGGTACTCAACTATACACAAACAGGGATTCAGTTTTATCAGTTATTCAGAAGTGATCAGGTCCAAAGTACTGACCCATTTTAACCTAATTAGGTTAAATTAGGTTAAATAAGACTTTAAACCTCAGTGTTCTGGTTACCTAGTGCCACTCTGACAGGAATATACCACAAATGGGATGACCTTAACAAACAGGAGTTTAGTCTTACAATTTGGAGGCTTTAAGTCTAGGTTCAAAGTGGCGGTCTCTAGGGGCTGGGTGAAAGCCCCTCAACCTTGGGCTTCAGCTCTGCCTCCTGCTCCTGGTCCACTGAAGCTGGAGGCTTTTCTTCACTCAGCTGCTGAGTGAAGGTTGACAAGTAAGGCACAGTCCCAATATTACCAAACCACACAGCAAGCCATTAATTCAAGTCTATTAAAAGGCCCAAGATCATTAAAAGCTAGCAAGCTGCCATCTAGATGCAATGATGGGTCTCTCCTCATCCAGAGCAAAGAAGAATGAAGAAAACCAAAATTCACGAAGACAATTAGTTCTAGAGACTGGTACACCATCCGAACTGCAGCCTATACAACTATGAGACCAGAAGAAATAGATGGTGCCTGGCTACCACTGTCATCCACATGGAAGGGATGTAGGAGATCCTTGATAGAGAGCGAGAACAATGTGGAACAAAACTAAAAATCATTTGGAAAAAAAAAAAGGTGGGGACCAGTTTTGCTGGTCCGATAGAGCCTGGTGGAACCACTGAGACTATGGCCCCTAGTTGCCCTTCAGGTCTGGAATTTAAGCCACACCTGTGGTTTCTAGCCAAACAAAATATAGGCATATGAGTTAAACATTTACCTCAAGTAGATACACTCCTTGGAGAGAACAATCATGGGAGAAAGAAGGGCTGCTTATGCACAGGGAGACAGCTCAGGCAGCAGGAATGTATGAAGGGATGGACACTGGGAAGAGGTAACTATGGGGAGGAAGTGGGAGGGGAGCCGTTGTATTGTGGTAAACTGTGGTCAATGACATGAAACAAAGTATATGTGAACTGCTGTATGGAAAGTGAATTTGCTCTGTAAATCTTCACCCAAATCACACACACAAAAAAAAAAAATTCCGAAGATCAGCAGAGCATGACAGGCTGCTGAACAATGACATCGCTACATGCAGGGTTCAAGTGTTCCATAAGCTAGAGACTATTCCCCAAGGCTTCTCCTCATATACAGGAAGCAGACCACATCTGTAAGGCTCATAGTAGATTCCACCATGGAGTTGATTATCAGTCTCATCATGGGGAATACTACATCCAGCTCCCCATCCACTCAACCACGCCTAGCCAAGTTGACACACAAACTTAACTACCATACTCAGTGTTCATATAACTTATCCTAAAAGCCTTGCTGAATTCCTCAGATCCAAATTAGCTACCCTCCTGATATTTACATACCACCTTATATTTACTCTGACTTTAACACTTACCACACCACCTTTTAATTGTTTCTTTACAAATCTTCAGGCTGTTTCCCTTCTTGAATTGTGAACTCCTTGAAGGTGGTGCTGGTTGTTGTGTTGTTATGTGCTGTTGAGTCAGACCTGACTCATACCGACCCCTCCTTGAGCTTCCGGGGCAGTATCACTATGGAAGTAGATTGCCCATCCTTCCTTCTGAGGAGTGGCTGGTGGGTTTGAACCGCCAGCCTTCTGGTTAGCAGTCAAGTGCCCTAGGCACTGTGCTATCAGAGGCCTTCCTTGAAGGTAGGAACTTCTTATTTATTTCTATATCTGTAATACCTGGCACTTAAGAGAGGCTCAATGAGTATTGAATGTATGCGTGAGTGAGTGAATAGAAGCCTGCTGCCAACTAATTAATCTGCAGTGAGGAATAAATCTGCCAAATGGGCAGAAGATTGTCATTGGCACTTCAGTCTGTGACCTTTCCAGGAGAAATGTCTCCTTAGGAAGCCAAATTATAATAAAAAAAGATTAGTGAATGAACAAAGACTCAGGGCAAGTGAAATAGGATGACCTTAATCATTAATGCCTTTAAGCCATGGTTGTCCCATATAGGCATCTCATCTAAAGATAGACTGGCTAGGGGAACAGAATGATTTTCAGTGGTCTAACTGGTGTAACCTCTCCTCTGGGAGTTCTTGAGGTAGCAATAATTTGTATTCTTTTTCGCCCTTTAGTCCAGATTCTAGAAATATTAACACAATTTGTCCTGTATTAGCCATCTGCCTTACTAATCTTTCTTTAGAAAGTTAAGCCAAGATGTAAGAGAAGGAGCTATAAATTGTAGTGTGCTATTTATGTTCAAATCCTGGAAATACACTTAGGGCATTGCTTGTTCCTCAAATATTATCAGCATACTCTTACAATATGTATTCTAAAGCATCTGAAGATGACTCCTCATATTGTTACTCTACCTATGAGTACCAGTGGCCATAAAGTCAGTTTCAACTCAAGGAGATGTCAAGTATGTCAAAATAGAACTGTGGTCTTACAGGGTTTTCCACAGCTGATTTTTCAGAAGTAGATCACCAGGCCCTCTGGTGTGGACTCTAACTACCAATCTTTCATTTACCAATGAAATGGTATGTTAAATCTTTTCACCACCAATAACAGCAGCAAAAACAATAATATCTACCATTTGTAGTACTTATCATGTGAAGCCTAGACTCCTTAGCCTAGAAGTATTTTATCCCATGTAGGATTTGGATTCCTCTGCAAATGGATTATGTTCTTACTGTAAGAACAATCAAATTCTAGAACCAATTTACAGATGTTTCTTCCAAAACATGGAGAGCATATTGCTGACTGTCTTTGTCAGAGCACCTCCTCAAACTGTCAGCCTTCATTTTCTGTATGTGATACTTTGGGTCACACTAACATTTCTAACAAGAATTAATGTTCCATGATTTCAATCTTCATGTTACAAATGTATTTTTAAAAAAGCTTAAGTTAAATATCTCAGAAACATTATTACAATTTCTATTTAACTCTTTAATGGACTTTTGGTTTTAGGAAAAAAATAATACTCTGAAGAAGAAAATGAATATTAGCAATTAGGTCAGGAGAATCTCAGGTGTTATTTTGAAGTAAGGCTTAAGTTATATCTTTGATAAATAAATGATAAGGTTTCACACTGAATGGAAAATATCTAGTCATAACAGTGTTTGATATTAAAAGGATGTCATTAATAATTGATAATTAATAATACCTAGATTGGATTCCCATATGCCAAATTTAGCAGTTAGGATTTTGCATTGTGAATTCAAATAATTATGTCTGTGATTTCCCTAATAGAAGTTAATTATTAAGTAGTTGAAACTTTCTACCCCTCTGCAGAGGCAAATGGTAGTGGAAGGAACAGGGGTGCTTTGGAGTCAAATGAGCTTGAGTTTGAAACTCGGGTTCTACCATATATCTTTGAGCTTTGGTTGTCTCATCAGCAAAATTGGTATAATACTGCTACTTCATAAGATTACTAAATCAGATAACATATAAAAAGGGCCCAGAACAGGGCCTGGTACATGATAAAACAAAACCAAAATTCATTGCTGTCATAGTGACCTCCAAAGGGGTTTCCAAGGCTGTAAATCTTTACAGAAGCAGACTGCCTTATCTTTCTCCCATGGAGCAGCCAGGATTCAAACCACTGACCTTTTGACAGCCACATACCTTAACCACTATACCACCAGAGCTCCTTGGTATATAATAAATGCTCAGCAAATGATGGTGCAGTGCCGGAGGCATTTGACTCTAACCAGAAGGTTGGTGGTTCAAACTCACCAGCTGCTCTGCAGAAGGAAGATGGGGCAATCTACTTCCATAGGATTTATCACCTTGGAAATGCAATAGGGGTTGCTATGAGTCAGAATCAACTCATTGGCAGTGGATTTGGTTTTGTTTTTTCTTCGGCAAAACTGTTAATGCCACATTTTGAGAAGATCTACATCCATATTGCGTTATGAGCAAATTTTCAAATCATACTCTGATTCATCAGAATAAATTGTAGGGAAAACACTCCTTACAGAATGTTTGTAAGGCTAAGGAGTGAAAACTGAGGAATCCTAGAATTTAAAGAAACCATGCAAAACTAAGTTATGAAAATAAGAAAGATGCTTATGTGACAATAATTCAGTTTTTTGACTGAGGTCCATTGCTTGAATATGCCTGGGATTTTATTAAAGTTCTAAGATAGATGTATATACTCTTGAACCCGCTGAGTCAGACTTTTCTTAAGGCCCATCTATCACTCTAGCTTACCAGGCAGTATCTAGCCCTGGTGCTGGAACACATGGCAAAGATAGATTGCTTGGTTGGAGATGAGGATCACTTGGCCACAAAGGTGTCTCATCTTGTCTGTTTCTATAAAAATATCAGTGACCCTCTCTCAGGAAAGCCAAGAGGCTCAGTTTGAAAGAGAATGCAGGCAGACAGGCCTTCCATCAGAAGGGGTCCTGGTGAGCAAGCTGTGTTAGCTACAGTTTGCCTTTGACATTAAATTCACCAGCCACAAATAATTCACCCACTTGTTCTGCTCCTTACGTACAAACCTTCCCCTAAAATATAATTCTAGGACATTTATTATGTTTCTACTTTTTTGCCAAATCTGCAATTAGGCTCTTTACACACATTAACTCATTTAATCTTCAGACAACTTAATAAACTAATATTGGGAATTCAGAGATGAATAAAGCAACTTCCCTGTCTTTAAGCAATTCCTTCCCTTTCTACCAAATGAGACCTTTGCCAAAGGCCTCTTTTCCACAAGGAAATAGTTACATTTTGCCCTGACATTTCCAATAAATTATCCCTCTGCTTTGTACTACTAACATTTGCTCCTATCCTTCAAGTTATGACTAGAACCACCACTTCCAGGAAGATTTTTAGAATGTATTATAGGACAATCTCTTTAGGTCCACTTTGCCCAGTCTTGTCAGTTCTCTTTTTCTTTTCCTAACTATTCCATTTAAGCACTTGTCCCTGACCTTCCTCCCCACTAAAGATATCCTTCTGAGATGTGAATGATGATATACTTTTCTGTCTTATTTTGTATTAGTCTATGGTTTTTGTTACTCTTTTTCTTTATTTTACATGTTCACAAACATCTTTGTTGTCTTTAAGAGTAAGAACCTTAGAGGACGGGTAACTTGCCTACCTCTGTAATAAAAAGTAGACACTTCTAGAATATGTTCAGAGAATTTTAAGAAAAAAAACTGAAATTGAGTAATTCAACCCCCTCATTTTATAGATAAGGAAACAGCAAGGTGAGGCAGTCAGCCCAGGTTTGTAGTGTTGGTTGGGAATAAAGGCAGGATCTGAAACCAAATGTCTCTGGGCCAGCAGTATTTTTGCCCTTACTCACTGTACTATTTGTTTCCCCATAACAAATTACTTTTTTTAATGGATTGATCAGATAATTACATCATTGAAGCCAATTTGGAAAATAAAATATATTTTACAGGACATTAACCCAATTTTTATTATTATAGATAATCTCTCACATTTACATTTTACTGGGAAGCTTATGAAAAATCATACATACACGAGTGTTTCTCACAAATACCCTATGATGTGAGTGAAATACTTTGACCCCAGTTTCATAGATGGGGAATTGAGAACAGGAAAAAAAAAAAAAAAAAGAGTGGTTTGATCATGGGTGGGCACATAGTGCATGGGAGGCTAATCTGGAACCAGTAGTAGCTTCCCTGACCTGCATTCTACTCATAACCACAAAATGATCTGGTGGCTGCATAATGGAATGTAATATAAGATAAAATGATTATCCACTTAAAGACAGGACCCATAGTTATACGAGCGTGTTCTCATAGTCAAGGTACATAGAAAAAAGAGAGAATCATACAATGAACTTCCTTGTACCTATCATTCAGTTTTAACTTTTATCAGCTCATGTCCAGTTTCCCCTACTTGTGCCCTAATATCAGACATCCTATCATTTCTTCGGTAAATAATTCAATATGAATCTAATAGATGAATGTCTACTTTTTAAATATTTGAAATTTTCTATATTGAAATGTTTAAAAAACTTGAATACTTTACATTGTGTAGTTTATATTTCACTCTTTGGTATAGTTGGTTGATAAGAAGTATAAGAGTTGAAAATATTGTGTCAAAATCCCACTATGACTAGGTTACCTCTGAGAACCTACTATAATAATCCAGACAACAAAGGAAACTAGGTTCAGTGAGGAATGCATTTGCCTAAAGCCACAGTGCCTGGAGTGAAATGATCTGAATTCTATAGATAATGAACAAATCTGTATAAAGAAATTATTGTAGTGTTCACAAGAACCTATTTGAGAATTTCTATTATATTGTCTGGATCAAGTCCTAAAGGTGTTTGAACTGCTTTAGGGCAAGTTTTTGTCTGCCAAAGTTGGTTAGCATGAAAAATATTCTCAATGTTGGCTCTAGATTGTGTTGGGGTTTGTTAGCTTTTTCAGTTACTCATCTGGTTTTCTGGTTTCAATGTAGCTTGAATCTAAAATGCTTGGGAACTGGGATCATTCACAAGACATCTGTTTATTCATCCCCAATTCAAGTGAGCATGGCTTCCCTAATGCTCTGAGAGGGTCATTGAAGGCAACCAAGCCTGTCTTTTGTCAGCCGTTGGTGGTTCGGTGGCAGAATTCTTGCCTTCTATTTTGGAGACCCAGCTTCAATTGCCAGACAGTGCACCTCATGTGCTGCCCCCACCAATCTGTCAGTGAAGGCTTACCTGTTGAGAGGACCCTGGATAGGTTTCAACAGAGCTTTAGACTAAGACAGACTAGGAAGAAAGACATGGTGATCTACTTCTGAAAATTAGCCAGTGTGAACCCTGTGAATCACAATGGTCTAGTCTGCAACCGATTGTGGCAATGGTGCAGGACCAGAGAGCAATTCATTCCATTGTGCATGGGGTCACCATGAGTCAGCAGCCAACTGAAGGACAGCTAACAACTTGCCTAAGCAAAGCATACTTTGGTAACGCAAGCTGGAGCAGACTTACTGATCAGATTGGATTGAATGCAAGGATGAGAAAATGCCCTGAAAGGACGTAAAGAAGTTCCTTCCCTTATGATCCAGGGGGCTTTCCTGTTTTGTATCTATGTCTAAATCTGAGTCTGAATTGACTCTATAGCAGTGGGTTTGGTTTTTTGGTTAAACCTAGTTTTCCAATGTTGCTGACTGAACTGAAATACATTCCTTTTCCCCTTAATTTGTGCAAGACTATTGGTTTGTTTGCTTGCCTTTGCCTCCAACCAATAACCCTGGCTGAGACATCATCCATGTGTGAAGAAGTCTATTGCATGCCTGGGTGAAAAATGTCAATTATTGCTTCCAACTGGCTAATCAGGAGGGAACTAAGGCTCAGAGCCAAAGGTTCTGGGTTCTGTTTGTTTGACTCCTTCTCATATTTAAGTTTCTGCTTAAAAGTCATTTGTACAAAAATATTTTTCTTAACTACTCTATTTTATTTAATGGTCCCTCCAACTCATTCATCATTTGCCCATGTTTATTTTATTTACTGTATCAAAATGTGATTTAGTTTGTTTATTTTTACCTATGTATTGTATCTTTCCTACAATATAATGTATTCTTCCTGAGGCAGGAATCTAGAATGTCACATTCATGTCTGTATCCCCAGAAACAATAATAATGCTTGGCAAATAGTAAGCATTCAGTAAATCTTTTGAATAAATGACTCAGTAAATGAAAACTTTTTTTTTTGTAATCACACAGCTTTTAAATGGTAGAGGTTGGATTTAAACTGAAGGGAGCTTTGGTGGCATAGTGCTTAAGGCATTTGACTGCTAACTAGAAGGCTGGAGGTTCAAACCCACCAGCCACTCCTCAGAAGGAAGGTTGGACAATCTACTTCTGTAGCGATACTGCTTTGGAAACCCAAAGAGAGGTCGCTATGAGTTGGATTTGACTCAGTGGCAGTGAGGTTATTTATTTATTTATTTATTGCTTTAACCTGACTTGAGTGTCTATGATTTTAAGCATTCCCAGATATACAGAGCAATATGGACAAAGTAGTTTTTGTGTGTGTATGTGTCAGAGAGAGAGGGAATATGTTGAAGAAAATAGAAGTTTCCAATTTGATGTACTAACCTGACAAAGTTCATATTTAGCACCAAGCTATGGTTCTTAAGTAAACTGTTAATCTTTGCTTTATATTTCAGCAAGGAAAGCAGTTTTCATCCAAGATATCCATTAAGGTGGTAAATATCTTTTAGTTTAGGATAGCAGCTTCAGTAGTAGTGGTGTTATGAGTCTGCAGAATTCACAGAGCCTCCTATACAGCACAATTCTTGGAGATAGATGTGTTTTAGCACATTCTTGAAATAATAGTCATTGAACAGGATTGTGAAAAGCATGATATTTCTGACTTTCTGAGAAAATTTGAGATACTGAGCTGTCACCAGCCCCAGTACTGATTAAATGATTGTTCAATCTAAATTTTTTCATTATCAGATATTATTGTTGTTTGGTGGCATCGAGTTGTCTCTGACTCAGAGCAACCCTGTGTACAGCTGAATGAAACACTGCCCGTTCCTGTGCCAGCTCTACAATCCTTGCAATATGTGAGCCCATCATTGCAGCCACTGTGTCAATCCATCTTGCTGAGGGCTTTCCCCTTTTTCATTGACCCTCCACTTTAACAAACATGATATCCTTCTCCCTTTTACCATATCACCAAAGTACGTGAGACCAAGTCTGGACATTCTTGCTTCCAAGGAACATTCCAGCCTTACTTCTTCCAGGACAGATTTGTTAGTTCTCTTAGCAGTCCATGGTACTTTTGGCATTCTTTGCCAACACTGCAGCTCAAAACCATCAACTCTTCTTCATTCTTCCTTATGCATTGGCCAGTTTTCACATGCATATGAGGCAATTGAAAATACCATGGCTTATGTGACGCGCACCATAGTCTTCAAGGAGGTATCTTTGCTCTTCAGCACTTATAAGAGATCTTTTGGTAGCATAGTGCCTAAGGGACTTGATTGCTAACCAGAAGGCTGGCAGTTCAAACCCACCAGCCACTCCTCGGAATGAAGATGGGGCAATCTACTTCCGTAGTGATACTGCCTTGGAAACCCAAGGAGGGGTTGCTATGAATCGGGTCTGACTTGACGGTACATAACAACAAAAACAACAATCCATACTGCAGACTGTAGTGTTTAGTCTTCATCAGTAAGTGCTTCAAGTCATCCTCACTTTCAGTAAGCAAAGTTGTGTCGTCCGTGTATTGCAGACTATTAATGAGTCTTCCTCCAAACCTGATGCCATGTTCTTCTTCATATAGTCCAGATTCTCTGATTATTTGCTCAGCATACAGATTTAGGAAGTATGGTGAAAGAATACAACCCTGACACATTCCCTTCTTGATTTTAAACCATGCAGTATCCCCTTGTTCTGTTCTAACAACAGTCTCATAAACTATGTACAGGTTCTTCATGAGCATAGTTAAGTGGTCTGAAATTCCCATTCTTCTCAATGTTATCCATGCTTTGTTATGATCTACACAGTCGAATGCTTTTGCATAGTCAATAAAGCACAAGTAAACATCTTTCTGGCATTCTTTGCTTTGAGCCAAGATCCATCTGACATAAGCAATGATATACCTCATTCCACATCCTCTTCTGAATTCAGCTTGCATTTCTGGAAGTTCTCTGTCAATATACTGCTGCAACTGTTTTTGAATTATCTTTAGTAAGATTTTACTTGTATGTGACATTAATGATATTGTTCAATAATCTCCATATTCTGTGAGATCACCTTTCTTTGGAATGGATACATATATGAATCTCTTCCAGGCAGTTGGTCAAATAACTGTCTTCCAAATTTCTTGCCATAGCTGAGTGAGTGCATCCAGCGGGGCATCCATTTGTTGAAACATCTCAATGGTTATTATGTCAATTCCTGGAGCTTTATTTTTTGCCACTTCCCTCAGTGCAGCTTTGACTTCTTCCTTCAGTATCATTGGCTCTTGATCATATGCCACCTCCTGAAATGGATGAACATGCATTCCATTTCATTGATGACAACTTCCAATTTTCCTAGATTCATACTTTGTACATTCCATGTTCTGATTATTAATGGATGTTTGCAGCTCTTTCTCCTCATTTTGAGTCATGCCACATCAGCAAATGGGGATCTCAAAAGCTTTGCTCCAACCACCTCATTAATGTTGGCTCTACTCTGATGAGGCAGCTCTTCCCCAGTCATATTTTGAGTGCCCTCCGACCTGATGGGTTCATCTTGTGGCACTATATTGGACAATATTCCATGGCTATTCATCAGTAATATATCAGACAGTGTTTTACTGCTATTCATAAGGTTTTCACTGACCAATTCTTTGAGAAGTATATGGCCCCTTCCTTCTTCTGAGTCTGTGTTAGTCTGGAAGCTCTGCTGAAACATGTCCACCATGGGTGACCCTACAGGTATTTGAAATACTGGTGGTGTAGCATTCAGCTTCACAGCAACACACAAGGCACCACAGTATGACAAACAGACAGATGAGTAGTGGAACAACATTTTATAGCTACAAAAAATAGAAACATCAAATAACATAAAAATTTCAAAATGAAGTAGCATTTTTTCCACCAGTGTAAAGAAAACCAATTACTTATAATGTTAGTTAAAGAAAGAATAGGATCACTAAGGTAAGATACTACATGATGTGTATGATTAACATAAACTCATTCCATTGCTGATGAGTTGAATCTGACTCATAGTAATCCTATAGGACAGAGTAGAACTACCCTATAGGGTGTCCAAGGCTGTAATCTCCACAGAAGCAGACTGCCACATCCTTCTCCCATGGAGCAGCTCCATCAATCTTTTGATTAGTAGTCAAGCAATGTAACCACTGTGCCACCAGATTGCAATATTAGCACTATTGTCAGGAATGTAGACCAGCAATAAGATTTTATTTTGTCACAGGTATCCGCTTGGGATGTAGTGAGAATGCCAAGGGCTATTCTATCTTGGAGTACTAGTTTTCTCATCATTGCTATTTTGCTATCGATCTCTTGAAGCCCATGGACAGTGTCATTTAGGGAAGTTTGTATATATTTGGTTAATAATTATACATGTTCAGTAACATTTCCAGGAGCTCTGGTAGCATAATGGCTAAGGTACTTGACTGCTAACCAGAGGCTGGCGGTTCAAACCCACCAGCCACTCCTTGGAAGGAAGATGGGGCAATCTACTTCTGTAGTGATACTGCCTTGGAAACCCAAGGAGGGGTCGCTATGAGTCGGGGCCGACTCGATGGCACATAACAACAACAACAACAACAACAGTAACATTTCCAAGTCTTATCTGAGGTATGAATACTGCAGTTAAATGAGTAAGTCAGTGAAACAGTGATTGAAGCCACTGAGTTCAGTATGGATACATTTACTAGTAAAGGAAGTTCAATTAAGGTAAAGGGAGTTCAGTTAAGGTAAAATGAGTTCAGTTAAAATACATCCTTGAGTCCAGCTCAGGCTGAGAATGGACCCTTCCAATGTAGTGCAGTGGGAGCCAAGGCCAAAGATTTGTTCCACATAACCAAAAGGTGCTGTGATAAACTACCCAATAGATACCTGAGTGCTATATCGCTTAGTCAGTGGTGAACCAATCACTGGCATGAAATATTAT
This sequence comes from Orycteropus afer afer, assembly GCF_000298275.1. Classification (NCBI taxonomy): domain Eukaryota; kingdom Metazoa; phylum Chordata; class Mammalia; order Tubulidentata; family Orycteropodidae; genus Orycteropus; species Orycteropus afer. The sequence goes on along the minus strand of NW_006921741.1, from coordinate 3,502,550 downwards.
AACTGATGCACATTCACACATTGGAAGCCATCTCATAGGTCTGGAGATAGTTAAGTTATTCATATGGGTGTGGTTAAATTGTTCCCTGCAAAAGGTAGCAATGTGACTTAGCCTCTCCACTTGGGGAGTTAACCAGATGAATCTAGCCCACAGTTGATGGTATGGACCTGTAATATAAAGAATACTGTTTGTGGATTCGAAAGATTCTTTAACTAGCTCTTCTTTGGGTGTTGTATTACAATTAAAAATTAAGTCACAGCCTGGGTTTTGTTCACATCTGAAAAGAGTCCGTTTGGGGGAAGTATAACAGTGATTTCCTGTAGTAATTAACTGTTTTTCTGTTGCTCTTATTTACATAGATTAAGAGCAACCCAAACAGATCCCTGCAGTAGAGAGATCTATGATGGAAGGCCAGATTGACTTGAAGGTGGGAAGGCACTGCATATCCAACAATTAAACATTTTTAAATGATGAGCATAAGCATCTGCCCAATTTAGGAAACTATTAATACAGGCATGACTGTAACAAAGGTAAAAAGAACAAAAAGATAAAGAGGTGCATTTTCAGGCCTGTTCCAGGGTCTTGAGTCAGCTGCCTGCCTCATATATCATCTGCTTCTGGCCATTAAAAAGAAAGCAAAAACAGCCCAGTGCTATTGAGTCAATACCGACTCATAGCTGCTTCCACTGGGTCTCCAAGGCAGTAAATCATTAAGGTAGTAGATTGCCCGATCTTCCTTCTATGGAGTGCCTGGTGGGCTTGATCCACCAACCTTCTGGTTAGCAGTCAAATGCCTTAGGTACTGCGCCATAGGGGCATTTAAATGTAAACTTATGACAAATAGATCAAAGGTTGTACTTTCTCTAATTCAGCTGCACATGGAGTGGCTAAATACAATTCCTTACAAAAAGATTATAATCAAGTCTTTTATTTGGTGTCTCTTCCAGTAGTCTTTTATTTACTGTGTCTTCCAATATACATAATCTGCTGGGGTAATGTTAGGAAGACTTAAAGAGTTGAGTTTATGTTTGTCACAGTCTTCTCTAATATGTGAAAGATATTCTTAAGAATATTTGATTAAAGACAGGCAAAACTTTAGTAATTTGGGTTGAACACTGTTAGGGTCAGCAGGTAACTTAAGGAAGGACCATGAGTCTCCCAGTAATTATTTCAAAGGTGGTAATTTTATGAGATCCAAATAGAGTGGACCTCAGATTTAAAAGGACTAAGGGAAGGACCTTAGTCCTGGATAAATTTAAAGTTTCACAAAGCTTTGCTATTTGAGTCTTTATTATTTCATTAATTCTCTCTACCAGACCAGAAGAGTTGAGTGGCTAGGCAGCCGGTGGTAGTTATTCCCAATGATGAGACTGGCAATCAATTCCATGGTGGGATCTACCATAAGCAGCGGGCAGCTACTTTAGGGATGTGGTCTGCTTCCTGCATATAAGCAGCAGCTTTGGGAATGGTCTCTAGCTTGTGTAACGCTTGAACCCTGCATGTAGCTGTGTTGTTGTTCAGCAGCCTGCCATGCTCTGCTGACCTTGGGACTTTCAGAGGACTTGAATTAATGGCCTGCCGTGTGATTTGGTAACATGGGGACTGTGCCATTTTATTTGTAGAGCTTGGGCTTGTTAGCTTCAGCAGACATTAGCTGCCCAAGTAAAGAGATGTCTCTAGCTTCAGTGGGCCAGGAGCAAGAGGTAGAGCTGCAGCCCAATGCTGAAGCGCATTCACACAGCCCCTAGAGGCTGGCAATTTGAACTCGGACTTCTAGTCTTCCAAACTGTAAGAGAATAAATTCCTGTCTGTTCAAGCCATCCCGTTTGTGGTATATTCCCATCAGAGTGGCAGTAGGTAACCAGAATACAGTTAGTGGAGAAAAAGACTTCAAGATAGCCTCTGACAAATTTTTGCTCAAGGCTCAACAGTCTTCCAGCACCTTAGTAATCAGTTTTTCAGTATTTAAGGCTAAACTATCCTTGAGGTCTTTCTATTTTGCCTGTTCTAGATATAATTGGGCTTCTTCTAGGCCAGTAATAATGTGAACAAGCTGATACAAGTAATGGAGCCCAGTCTGTTAGGCTTCAATAAGGATTTTAAATTCTTCAGAAAATTTGTTGAGGTTGTCATTGGAGAAAAATCATTCACAATGCTAAATAATTCTGAGCAGCATGTCTAAGTGATACAAAGGAATTTGTGGCATCACTCCTGGGGCAAATTTTAAAGTGTATTACTGGCAAAAGTGTATGCTGATTTTTTAGGGAAAAAGAAAAGTCCAAATAAAGTATTATCAGAAGAGTAAGAAAACAAAGAAAGGTATAAAGAAGTAGTAGCAAGCAGGGCAGCAGAATGAGTGGGAACTGAAATTTAACACTGTAATTCTTAATTCTGTTAGGTTAATTTAGACATGATGTCCTACAGGGAAGCAATTTTATTGTCTTAATATCTTTTAGAAGGCTCAGTGTACCAATCAAAATAGGCATCCTGCTGGAACTGTTTAATCTGGAGTCTCAGCTTTCTAATTTACTGTGCAGAAAAGTTAACCTTGATCTGAGGATCTCCAAAGTGCCCACTCATTTTCCAAACAGTCTTGAGTGAGGTTATGCTAGACAGATGAAAACATACATGATAAGGGACCATAATGTTTATTCATGTAGTGAGCCATAGGGACAGAAGGTGGCTGTACATCACATTTAGATATGGCATTCCTAATTTTATAATGACAAGAAAAACAAACAACACTGATATTTGAGAGGCTTTTTTACCTTAAATGATTCCCAAGAATTCATGGAGGTGGAGAGCCTAAAGCAGCTTAGCAGGTACTGTACCCATGTCTAGATGCCTGATGGATCATCAAAAATAATTAACCTTCAATATCCCATTTCTGACACCAGAAAAGTCACAGAAGAAACATCTCATGTTCTTTAGGAGTGAAATAAAAGGAGTTTTATTGAGGAATAATACAGCTTTGGGCTAGGCAGAGCTTAGTAAAACTACAAGTACAAGCACTCCACTGTTGAAGTGGAGAAAGGTGTCTATATACACAGAGAACAAAGGAAGCAAATAATAATGACAAAAACCATTGCCATCAAGTGGACTATTACTTATAATGTAGGAAAATTAGGGGGTTAACGATTGATTATAGACATGATCAACTTCAGCTTTAAGTCCTTTGAAATTTAAAGGTTATCCACTTGGGTAAGAGGGGAGTGACTTACTGCCTAGGTGAATGTCACCAGCCAATTCAGTTCAACATGACTACAATTATAAACACATTTTTTTCCAGGAACAAATTGTTTGCATCTTGACACATTCTTCCCATGAACAAATGATTTTACATCCTGACTTTCTGCTTCTTGGAAACTCATGTTGTCTATGTCATTTTTACACCTGACATGGATACCTCCAGTTTGAAATGTTTCCATTTACATGACTTTTATTTTTGTTTTCAACCAGTGGGTTTTACAAATTATTTAAATGATTAACTATTGTTGCTGATATAGTGTGGCTATTTCTTTATAGAAGTTTTAGAATGTTGTAATTTTTTTTTCCTGTATGTGTCTCAGGAACTGAATCCCATTAGTACGGGGATCATGATTTTATTTATCAGTCTCCCCTGAATCCACATATTACCTGACATCCAGTCAGAGCCTTGTCAGTTGGTTCACTAAAATAATGAATATCTATTAAATCCTGTCTCTAGGTTTCAGTTTTAATCATTGTGGAATAAAATAGAAACACAATATAAGCATTTCTGAGTATTTAGCCCTCCCTAGGAAATGTTGAAGATCATGGTAAGATACCGCATAAATGTAACCACTTATTTATTGCTGCTTATCCCTCGTTATCTTTTTTAGCTTAATGCCAGAAGACACACTAAGCTGATAGGCTGTGAGTATCCCGGTTTCCATTCTTCTGAGCAAGTCTACCATTGGAAACAATCTGAGGGAAGCTGTCATGTAGAAAATTATTATCTTTTCATGTGTGGCTTGCAGTCATTTATTTTCTTACAGTTAGTGCCTTGCTTCTGTCCTCTGATGTATCACGTATTTTTATTGCCAGTTGGTTTATTGAGCTATGGCTCAATCAGTGGATATCCTTTAACATCCTTTTCCCTAAAACCTATGAGTCTACCTGTTGTCACATCAAGGTAATACAGATCCATGGTGGACCTAAACAGAACTGACATGTGGTGGAAGTGTGATGGCATTTAAGTATCACTGATAAGGAGATGATTAGTTACTTTAATTTCCACAGAGGTTGACATATTTTATTATGCAAAAATAATAAAGATGTTTTATATGAATTCTGAGGTTCCCAAATTCATGACAAAAGAATTCTAATTAGTATTATGTTAGCCACGCAGAGGGCAAATGAGCTTATAATTTTGTTTGAATTAAAATTTCAGAAGTTTCTTCAGGGGTCCCCTTTGAAAGAAGCAGCATGTTCCCAGGAGAGACTTAGGACCTTCTGAATTTATGATTCCACAGTTCCTATCTCCCTTAGTAAAATAATTACCTTTCTGATTGGATAGTGGGAGAGATACTCAGATTTGGAATGTTTCAAGTACACCCCCAACTCTAAGACTATGGAGGTCATCGAGTACAGTTGTAATAGAAATAATAGAAGGTTTTGGTGAGATGAGAATTAACCCCAGCTCTACGACTTACTAGCTGTGTGATTTCAGACAAATCATTTAATGTTTTAAGACTCTCAGGTTTCATATATTTTAAAATAAATATCATAATTACTCTAAAATCCTGCAGCAATATATTTATATCTCTCCTATGAGAAAAGAAAGGAAGGAATACTATTATTAGTTGAACATATTCTATATGCACACCTGTGCTAAACCTTCTCATATCTATTACTTAATATACATGAAAATTTAAGTGCTATTAGTTATTTGGTTGTCCCATGAGACCACTAGAAATCAGAATTTAAGTATTTAACTGAGATCAGAGAACTAAGCAAATAGTAAAGAAAAAAAAATCAAATCTTTACTTACTACCCTACATCTATATCTCTTTACTATAATTTTCTGACTCTAGAATATTTTGCCTTCTACCTCACATTAAGTAATATGAGCACTCCTTCACCCAAAAATTGTTATTACCTACCATATTCAGGCACTGCTCTAAACATTGGAGAAACAGATTTGAACCTAATTAAAAGTCACATTTTTCATAGGGCTTTCTTTTATTCCAATAGATATTCAATTAGGTGAGAATAAAATGAGATAACACAAATGAAATAGTTTTAAAAATAAAATATTAAATAATTTTAGGAGGGTATTTTTAATCTACATTGAATTTTCTCCTGGAATGATTTTGAGAATTTTTCAGTTAGAAGCTCCAAACCCAAACCCTCTGCCATCGAGTCAATTCCAACTCAGAGTGACCCCAGTGGGTTTTCAAGGTTGTAAATGTTTACAAAGGTAGATTGCCTCATCTTCCTCCCACAGGACAGCTGTGGGTTTGAACCACTGGCCGTCTGGTTAGCAGCCACATACCTTACCCAGTATACCACCAAAGCTCCTGAAATGCTCCTTACATTCCCCTTTATATGACAGAAGTACAATTACTAGATGAGAAATGTTCAAGATGGAGAAAGCTACAATTAGTCCAACAGTGAATCCTGCCTCCAATAAGCAGATTGCCATGAATTTGACAAATGGAGTATGGCACTGCATAGCCCAGGAAATAGTAAAGCACATGATGGAAAAGGGAATGACATATCAAAATTGTATGAACTGGTATCTGTATTCAGGGCAGGGAGAGTTTGTGGCAATAGTAAATCTAATATAAGTTTGTTAGAGTTAATAGCTCTATGGTAAGAGAATCAAAAGAGCAGGTATCTTGTCTTTTTTTCCCAGTAATATATTTGAGATGTCTTGAAAGATCTATATATTACAGTCCCTCAGTTTATATGTATTATCTAATTGTTCATTCAATATATTAAGAACCTTAGCACTATGCCTGGAATGACATATGTACTCCATATAAGTTATAATCATTTTAGCAGCTATCTCTCTAAAGTAAATTACACTCACATGTGGTCCATCTATTTAAATGGCAAAAATGCAAAATTCAACCACAATGGTTGCAAAGTCATAGTCTGACTGAGGCGCTTTGTAACTCTCTAAAGTTAAGGAACTCAAATCTGTATAGCAATAAATGTCAAAGAATGCAGCATCTATTGTTTATCAATTTCTTCTAAACCTCTTTCAAATACAAGCTTCTTTCCAAGCAATTAAGAAAACATGAAACTATTTTAAAAGGTAAAGAATCTTATGGTACAAGAGGCTGGTACATTATGAACTCCAATGCCTTCATTCAGCCAAAATTAAGAAGTTTCAATGAATTCATTTCCTTTGAGAAACAAGAACATTCTCACCACCTACACAGAATTACTCAACACAGCTTAGATGCCTGATGGTGTTTGAGAAGGCAGACGAAATAATAATGAAATAATGACCTGCTCCCCACACATATCACTATCTGAGTATAGACTCAGCCTTGCCCCAGATCTCAGAGACTATGCTACTATGACCTGGGAGAATTTGGGGAGCCTTCATTCTATGGCTCAGTAGAATCAGCATCAGATGATCTTTCTTCCTGTTACATTGTACCCACTCACTGTCTTTTATCCTTTAAACATTAAACATACATGAATCACCTACTATATACCATATCTACTAGAATGAAGAAAGCTGAGTCCTTGACTTCACAGAGCCTGGAGAACAGTTGTTGTTCTTGTTGTTAGGTGTCATTGAGTTGTCTCTATCTCATAGTGACCCTAGGTAGAACAGAATAAAACATTACCTGGTCCTGTACCATCTCACAATCATTGCTATCTTTGAGCCCACTGTTGCAGCCACTGTATCAGTTCTTCTCATTGAAGATCTTCCTCTTCTTCACTGACCTATTTTATCAAGCATGGTATCTTCTTCCTCCTGATAACATGTCCAAAGTGCATAACATGAAGTCAGATCATCCTTGCTTCTAAGGACTATTCCAGCTGTACTTTGTCCAAGACAGATTTGTTCATTCTTCTGGTCATCCATGGTATATTCAATATTCTCTGCCAAAATCATAATTCAAATGCATCCAATCTTCTTCAGTCTTCCTTATTCATTGTTGATCTTTCCCATGCATATGAGATAATTGAAAATACCATGTTTTGTGTCAGGCACACTGTGATAGTTGGAGTTGTGTGTCAACTTGGCTAGACCACAATTCTGAGTGGTTTAAGCAGTTGTGATGTGGGTTATTCCCATGATGAGATTGGATGTATATGTTTTGAGCAGCCAATCAGTTGAAAGGGAGCTTCCCTAGGGGTCTGGCCTGCTTCCAATATATTTATGGACATCCTGGGAAAAGAGACACTCTTCTGTGGATCAGTATCCTCCTATTGTGATGTCTACAACTGTCCATGACTCAACAATCCTCCACTCGGCCTGGAGATGTTGAATTCATCATTTGTTGGAGTCAACAGTGGGTATACTGCCTGCCAACCTTGAGCTTGTCAGCCCCTGCAGCTGTGTGAGTCAGGAAAAGCCTCCAGCTTGACTATTGATCCAAGAACTTGGGACTTGCCAGCTTCTATAAATGTGTGAACCATTTTCCTAAGATAAATTTCTCTCTCTCTCTATATATATAAGGTTTACTGGTTTTGCTTTTCTACAGAATCCAGCCTAACATATGCACCTTGTCCTTTTGGTGACATCTTTGCTTTTAACACTTTATAAAGGTCTTTTGCAGTAGATTTGCCCAGTGCAATATATTGTTTCAGTCTTGACAACTGCTTCTCTGGTGTTGATTGGGGGTCCAACTAAAATTAAATCCTTGACAACTTAAATATTTTCTCCATTTGTCTTGGTATTGCTTATTAGTCTAATTATAAAGACTTTGTTTTCTTTATGTAGAGACATAATCCATACCAAAGACTTTCATCTTCATCATAAGTGGTTCAAGTTATCTTCAGTTTCAGCAAGCAAGGTTGTGTCATCTGCATATTACAGGTTATTAATGAGGAGTCTTCCTCCAATACTGATGCTGTGGTGTTCTTCATACAGTGTAGCTTCTCAGGTTTTTGCCCAGATGAATAAGTATGGTGAGATGATACAACCCTGACATACACTTTTGCTGATTTTAAACCACTCAGTATCCCCTTGTTCTCTTTTAACACTGACTCTCAGTCTATGTACAGGTTTTATATGACCACAGATAAGTGTTCTGGAATTCCCGTTCTTCACAATGTTGTCCATAATTTGTTACAATCCACATGGAGGGATGCCTTTGCATAGGCTATGAAACACAGATCAACATCTTTCTGGTATTCCCTGCTTTCAGCCAGGATCCATTTGACATCACCAATAGAGACTAGTAGAGAGACCAAATAACTGAAGAGACCTTTGTTTTCCAGTGTGCAAGTGATGTTAATATTGGGATAAGCTCAGGGTATTGTGAGAAGACAGAGGACTCTGAGACCCTCATCTAATTAGAAGGTAGATAGGGAGTTTTCACAAAGTAGGTAATATCTAAGTTACTGTCATTCATTCAGGAGCTTTGGGGTAACTGCATTGGGCTCCTAAACAAAAGGTTGGTGCTTTGAACTCACCAGCTGTTCGATGGAAGAAAGATGGGGCATTCTGCTTCTGTAAAGATTTACAGCCTTAGACACTCTATGGGGCAGTTCTGCTCTGCCCTGTAGGGTCACTATGAGTTGGAATTGACACAATAGCAGTGGGTTTGGTTAGGTTTCATTATCATTAATTCTTTTGTTTATTCAGCAAACATATGTTTGAGTGCCTAGCAGCCACTGTTTAAAGCATTCAGAGCATGACAATTAAATGAACAAAACAAAGCCTCTATTCTCATGGAGAGGAGAAACACTAAATGCTATAAATATGAAGATGATGTTGAGTGTTGAAAATAAAGCAAGGGGAGGGTAATGGCAATTCACATCTGTCTACTAAGGGGTTTGAGAATCTTGTGGTACAAGAGGCTGGTACATTATGACCACCTAATTTACCTTCGAGTGGACAGGTCAGGCCTCCCTAAAGGGGAATATTTTGAGCAGAGACCTGAAGAAAATGAGATAGCAGGCCAACAAGATATCTAGGCACAGGGAACAAAATAGGAAGGATCCTGAGTTAGTAATGGTTTATATAAAAGGAAAACAAAAAGTGATCAAGGAAATGAGGTCAGTGTTGATCTGAAAGGCAGCCCTCGTAGAGCATGGTGGTACTTGGAATGGAAAAATACTGGAGGAATTTTGAGCAAAGGAGTGACACAACTGAGTTGTTTTTAAAGAAGTATATGTGTGATAGGGTGCATGTATGTGTATGTTTCAAGAGTAATAGGGGCAGAAAACAGTGACTGAAGAAAACTGTTGGCATGTTAAATCTTTTGGTATTTATTCTCAGGGCAATGTAAAGCTATGGAGTAAATTTGAAAAGGAGAAAAGACAGTAAGTAGGTGAAGTTGGAGGCAAGGAGAGCTTAAATACTATTGCAGCAAGTCAAGTTGGCCACCAGATACAGTCAGAGACTTTCCTGAATAACCCATCCATTACTAAACTGCATGGCTCTGCATGGCTCCTGAATTTCCTTCCAAGCCCTGGAGCTCCCTGCACTCCAGTCATGTCTACAGTTCTACTATCCTCTGCCTATGTAACTGAGTTCAATCCCCAACTGGAATCACTGATTTTTGCCTGCTCCTACTCCCAGAAACAATGTTTATACAACAGTCATCATTACTGTCTCTTGGGACTTTGCTGGCACAGATCCCCTACCTACACTGCAACCGCTCACCTGACATGGTCCTGATTCTAAACTCTTCATCTGCTAGGGTCAGTTTCTAACCACATGCCCCACTGTCATGAGGGTGGCCCAATGTCTTAGGCCTCAGGCCCTCTTTATATGGATAGTCTCTAAGCAGCTCTGCAGAACAGGAAAGTTTCAGATGGTAGTATTCTACTTTCAGGTAAACAACATGTTAGACAACTCAGTAAATTGACAGAACAGGTCACAAAAATCATGATGGTTTATAATAGTGAAGTGTGGATAACATCTCAGGCCTTAAAAGCTTGTGAGCAGTCATCTTCAACACAACCTCAGGTCTCTACTTACCAAAGCAAAACAGTAAGAAGGTAACCAAAAGTGAAGACAGGAAACAAGTCTATATGAGCCACAGTCTCATCTACTTTGAGACCAGAAGAAATAGATTGACTTGGCTCCCACCACAGACCATTCTGACCAGGGTCATGGTAGTTAGTCCTGGATAGAATGAGAGAAAAATATGGAGCAGAACCTCAAATTCTTTTTAAAATAAAAAACCATGCATGTTGTAACAGTAAAGGACAGAGGACTTCCTGAGACTATCACCATGAGACACTTTGTAAACATGACTTTATCCCCTGAGATGACTTTTGAGTGAAATAGCAGAATGACACATGAAATATAGTCTCTTAACCATAAGATAGGTACCCTATTCATACCAATAGTATGAGACCAAAAGATCAACAAGAACTCGAAAGCAAAGAAGAGATGATAAGGAAGCAAGAAAAGCAGAGTACTGGAAAGGGAATAAACTGAACACAGAGGACATATTGACACATTGTGATAAATGTAACTGATACACTGAACAATTTGTGTGGAAATTGTCACATGGGACTCTAACATGTAAATATATATATTTATATGTGTATGTGTATATGTGTATATGTATATGTCTATATGTATATGTGTATGTATGTATATTGTTGTTGTTGTTATGTGCCGTCGAGTCGGACCTGACTCATAGCGACCCCTCCTTGGGTTTCTGAGGCAGTATCACTATGGAAGTAGGATTGCCCAACCTTCCTAATATATATACATGTATATATGTGTATATATACATATACAAGTATGTATGTACATAAAAAGGTAATCTTCAGTTCACCTGTGTCATTGCCCCTTTCAGAACACTTTGCATCTTATTCTTGCTCCTCCTCCTTCAAGTGTCCAGTGGTCCCAGTGAAAATGCATGGGCTATACATTGCTTCCTATTAAGTTAGAAACTTATCCTTTTTTCTCCTGAACATATACAAGAAACATTTGCCTTTTAAAGAGGGACCCTACAAAGAAATTGAGGGTAGAGTGAATACAAAGGTTGCCAGTCTTCAATAGTGATTGTCCAAGCATCTAAGAGGTATATAATTTTGAATATAGAAGTGTTCCTAGAACCTTTCACATGCCATGACAATGGATGCTTTCTGCCTATCCTGTCGGCTTTTAAATCTCCTCACCTGTTTTGATTGAATCCATTCATGGCTCTAACTACATTAGAGTGTGACAAAGTTCTTAAAAACCCATTAATTCTGTTTCAGGCCAAGATGCTCATCTCATAAGAAATGATCTTTTCAGATCACGTTCCTGATAAAGTGAATGAAGAGATGTGAAATATTAGTCTTTTTAAACAAACAGACTTCCACTTGTTGCATGCTTACCATGTGCTAACTATTGTTGTAAGAACTTTCTATATATGGTGTATACATATATATATATA
>NW_006921741.1:3477333-3490770 GCF_000298275.1 Orycteropus afer afer | reverse complement strand
CAAGGAGTGACTGGGGGATTTGAACCGCCAGCCTTCTGGTTAGCAGTCAAGTGCCTTAGCCACTATGCTACCAGAGCTCCCATATCTTACATAGTCTGTGTAATACCCCATTCTCAGGCCAACTTGAAGCTATGTGACTGGTAGAGTGAGGATTTGAACCAAGTTTTAATGGCTCCAATGCTCAGTCATTGTCCTTTATGTATAGACTGATAGGAACTTTGACTGTAAAAATATGGGTAATAATTCTCTGATTAGAGTATGTTCAGCTGTCCTAGAGAAGGTTCAGAGAGAAAACTGGCTGTTCAGCTCTGCTTTCAGTACATGCCTCCTGTTTAAAGTTGCTTGACACTTTCAGCATTCAAGGAGGAATAGAGCAAGAGGAAAAGAGTTCAGATTTCAGTAACATGGACGTAGCATTGGATTCTGACTCTGCCACTTGTTTGCCCTAAAAATTTTTCCAATATCCCCTCAAGGCTCAATTTGTTTGTTTATTTTCAGTGATACTCACCTAGCAAGTTCATTGTGAAACTCAAAAGATATGTTAAATAAATCTGCGCTGTTTTTTTATTGTTATTGTGACAAGTGATTACAAACTTTGTGGCTTAAAACAATGCACATTTACGGTCTTACAGTTTTGGAGGTCAGAAGTCCAAAATGAATCTGACTAGGCTAAAGTCAAGATTTTTACAGGGCTGTGTTCCTTCTGGAAGCTCTAGGAACAATCAGTTCTCTTGCTTTTACCAACTTGCTGTGACTACCTGCATTCTTTGGCTCATGGCGTCTTCCTCCGTCTTCAAAGCCAGCAGTGTAGTATCTTCTAGACTCTCTCTGACTCAGATTTTCCTGCCTCTCTCTCTCACTTCTGAACACAATTACATTGGACACATCTAGATAATCCAGGATAATCTCACCATCTCCAAATGATTAATCACATTTGCAAAAATTTATTCTGCCACATAAAATAACATATTTACAGGTTTTGGGGAATAGGATTTGGACATCTTTGAGGGACCATTATTCACCCTACCTCAGAATCTATGGGCCTGCCAAACATGTGACACACAAAAGCATTTGCCATTACTATAACTCAGGCAGGAGCTAGCTGGAGAGGATGAGTGAGAGTAATGTAGAAGCAGTTGATGAGGAGGGAAGGGAAGAGTTGCCAAATACCAGTTCCATAATCCACCACTGCTTACATTTATGGAAGCAGGAACTGGACATTTTTTCTTGTTCTGCTTAGCAAAATTAATTTCACAGCTTGGTAATGGTAAATTGCTTTTATGTAGATACTGAAATGCATCAAAACTTCAGAGGCAAAGCTCTCAAATGAATCAGTATAGTGGCATCATTACGTTTGGTGTCAGCCAGTGTGGTGACTTGTGGTATTATTGTCTTCTCCCCTCATGGACCTTCTTCTGTACCAACCATACAGGTATAGAACAATATGTGATAAATATAATTGCAAATTGCTTAAATGTAATATCTCTTAAAGTATATGAATACTAACAAATAGTTCTGTAAAATCTTTGTATGTCAAATTACATTATTAGTAACTGAGCAGAAGTCTTTTTGATTTTTCTCCTTCTTTCCCATTAATTATTGCTTCATTTTCAAAAAGGTAATTGATATAGATTCACAAATACTACATATCACACTATTTTGCCTAAAATACCAGAAAATTTCTCAAAATCAGTGACTATAAAAACACCAGCACCAACGAAAACAGCAAGTGCTTGTAACACATTCAGATTAAAACCTGTGATTTGAAGCTCCATTCTAATTGAGACACAATGTCAGCTCTGACCAGAGCATATTAGAAGGTTCAAAAAGTAAATTAGCATGGAGTTTTAGCCTTGTAGATATATTGATACATCTAAGCTGCACTTACAAAGAATGTTTTTGTTATTATAACTAACTACAGGTGTATTTTTGTAAAAAATAATAAATTTCTGCTGAAGCATTGCATAAAAGTTTTATGGATCATTTTATGGATAGAACACACTGTGTTCTGACATTTCAGCTCTTCTTACATTATTGGACTTTATGTTGAGGAACAGCTGTGGTATTTTTGCCTTGCTGCTTTCTCTTGCTCAGTCCTTCAGTAATTGATAAATAATTGTGTTTATGCATAGTTTTGTAAATAATTCTACATGTTTTAATTATTACTCATTCACTAACTCTCATCCAGTCAATCAGTTAACAAACATTTTCTGGTTTTCTATTACAATATATTCCAAGGATTATAAAAGGGATAAAAACACAGACTTTTAAAATAATATATGTTTTCCAAAGAATAAGAGGAGGAGGCAAATAGGTCTATAAGTGACATGTGAAAGGCATTACCGGTATCCTATTCATATGGATGAGAAAATTAAGGCTCTAAGGTTTTAAGTCATGTCCTGTTGAGTTTACCATTAGTCAACTCCACTTTTAAATCTAGAGTCACAGACCATCACAAATGCTAGGTGCATACTTGCTGAATTAATCCACAGTAGAAAACAAACAGCAATCTTCTTAATATGTTGATATGGGTCAGAGATATCCTGGTGGACCTTCTGACCTAGAGAGGGCTGGGGTAAAGCTGCTTCTTATTCATTCTGTGTACATCTCTGAGTGAGAAGCAGAAGAGGTAGGTGCAGAAATTATGTAATTATTCTGCTAAGATGATTCAGGGGTATGAAACCTACTTGCTAGTTGTTAAGAACACAGGACCTGGAGCAGGCCTATGTGACTTTATATCCTGGCTCTAACACTAACTCTTAGACCTCTTGAGTAAAATTTTAAATTTAATTGAGGCTCAATTTTACCATATGTAAAATACGCATAATACTAGACCTATCTCTGCACATTTGTAAAAGAATTAAATGAGGTAAGAAGTGATATGTATATATGTATACATACATGCATATATGCATATACATACATGTATCTCTTGATGAATTGTATACCTATATCTATGTTTAAGTACATGAATCATTGGAGGAAGATTTGGCAAACTGAGCTGTGTTAGCTGTTATTGTCCCTATCCTCCAGAGCCCTAGAAGATACAGGATATAAAGTGAATCAAAACAGAGCTAAATGAACTCACTTTAGTCAAGTTGATTCCAACTCATAGCGACCCCCATAGGGTTTTGAAGGCTGTAAATATTTATGGAAGCAGACTGCCTCATCTTTCTTCTCTGGAGCAGCTGGTGGGTTCAAACGACTAATCTTTTGGTTAGCAGCCAAATGTCTTAACCACTGTACCACCAGAGTTCCATAAAATGAATTAGAGGAGGAGGAAATTGGAGGGAAAGTGGCAGCTTGGCTTTCTGCCTCAACCCAACAGAAGAGTGGCATTCACATCCATATAAGTCCATGCATGTAGCCTGAGGAATGTACAGCCTCTATTTCAATAACTCCACCTCTTTCTCTACTCTTAATAAAGCCCACAGTTAGGTATGCAAGTGAGTGAGCATTTTATGTTATTATGGGGATACATTTAGATTTTCTCTAATTTATTTTTAAAGTAAATTATTTCCAATGTTGGCTTTTATTAATAGTAACCACTTTCTTGAAATCTATTTCATGACTCTTTGCATCATACTGGTATATCAAAAAATTATAGTTAAGAGTGATGGGTGTTCTTTAGGTCATGGTAGTGAAAAAGAAAAAAGAGATGGATGGGAAAAATTATAGAAATAGAATTGAAAAGATTTGGAAGTGTATTACATTTGGGAGTAAGAAAGGAGGCTTTGGAGAAGCTTTCAGAGATTCAAACTGGGGTAACTGGGTGGGTAGTGATACATATGAGAAGATTGTTGTTGTTGGTATGTGCTGTTGAGTCAAACCCGACTCATAGCGATTCCTCCTTGGGTTTCCGAGGCAGTATCACTACGGAAATAGATTGCCCCATCTTCCTTCCAAGGAGTGGCTGGTGGGTTTGAACCGCCAGCCGTCTGGTTAGCAGGCAAGTAAAAGTGGGCAGTTTAGGAGGGAAGTTTAACCATTTTGAAATAATATATATATAAATTAATGAGACATATACTGAATTTAATATTATTTTTATAAAAAAAGGATAAATGTAGTAAGTATAGACTGATGATTTAAACGAGCTTTCACTTCTCTTTCACAATAAGGTTCTGTGTTATCATCACCAGAAGCAGGAAGTGAAGTGTTTAATGGGATACATGTAAGAAACACATTTGCAACAAGAATAGTGAATAGTTCCAGGAAAAAAAAAAAAAATCAAATTATAATAATCAAAGTGCAGAAATTACATAGATAAAGTTGCTTATTTTGGTTTTTTAATACTTAAAACATAAAAAATTACCATTATACATGAGATCACACATAATGACTTGCATAGACCAAAGACAGATGATAGCTAATAAAAGAGAAAAATACTACAGCACAGTTTATAGTATAAATTTTAAGATGTATTTATCCTCTAAGTCTCAAAAGCACAGCAGCATAAGACAGATCTGTGGGACAGTGGAAAGAGGCAGGCTTTTGAATCTATGTGAGCCTCTCGCAATCTATTAGATGTGTAATTTTTGTGAAGTTACTCAATATTTTTGAGCCTCTTACACTACTATTATTATTGAAAAGTTGAACAATTATAGTCAATCAAGTCATATCTTTTTATATTCCAGTAAATATACCTTACATGGGTATTCTTAAAGAAAAAAAAAAAAAGAAATAAAAAACACCACCATCTACCATCAAGTTGATTCTGAGTCGGTGACCCTACAGGGCAAACTAGAACTGCCCCATAGGGTTTCCAAGGAGGTAAATCTTTACAAAAACAGAGGTCCACATCTTTCTGCTGTAGAAGACTAGTGGGATTGAACTGTCAACCTTTTGCTTAGCAACCAAGCACTTTAACTACTATGCCACTAAGGCTCCTTACCCATGAAAAGGAGACGTATCTTTATGCCCTGGATGATTTTAGTTTATTGCCCAGCCAGCCTTCTGGTTAGCAGTCAAGTGCCTTAGGCATTATGCTACCAGAGCTCCCTGGATAAACTATGTTGTTGTTGTTGTTATGTGCCGTCGAGTCGGCCCCGACTCATAGCGACCCCTCCTTGGGTTTCCGAGGCAGTATCACTACGGAAGTAGGATTGCCCAACCTTCCTTCCGAGGAGTATTTGTTATTTCCATCAAGATTCAGAGAAATATTTTATTATCCCTCTTCATTCTTTTTAAGATAGCCTAGGGTAAAAGGCCTTCTCTTTCACATAGTCATTATTATTTTTATTTTTTTGGATTCTAGCCAACCTCTGGCTCAGAGGCATGGAGGTGATGATGGGAAGTAGAGTAAACTGTCTTACAAGTGTTCTTGAAAATAAAAAATGAAGTATGTTTGTCATACACAGAAGAGTAGTTAATGTAGGAATCTAAGTTTCTGCACAAACAAATGAGAATTCTTCTGTTGGACAAACCACAGCTTGTAAGGCCTATGCCCTGTAGCAGAGGATCAAAGTCTAAGATGACTCCCTTCAATTTGTATAGCTCCCATGCAGCATCCTGGCTTTTACACACACATCAACCCCTGCTTTCTTCCACTCTAGCCAGACCTGAAGGTCTTCTCTTCCTTATTCTCACCCCATCTCCAATCTCCTCCCAGCTTCCATAACTCTCTTCCATTAAAGTCACTGCATGCTTAACCACTACCTTCCATTGTCATGTTGCAGTCTTTGCAGAGCTTCCCTCTGGCCTTACATTATGACTTTCACAAGTTTGATTTGTAATTTGAAAGAGTATATTTTAGTTCTGGTTTGTCCTCTTTTTTTCTTTTTCCTTTTGAGGTTGTAGATGCTTGGAGCTAAAGTGAAATTGATTAACATTAAGGAAAGTCCATTTTAAGAAAGTGAGAGATAGAGAGCACAAGCATTAAAGATGATATTTTAAAAAGTACCTATAGATTTACGAAGAAATCTTCACTCACCTTTCAAAAGCATCTATAATTTTGTCTCAATTTATCTCTCCAGCCACAACTTACACAAATCCCCAATATGAAATCTTTTCTCCAGTGTAATGGAGTGATCTTTCAGGGATATACTGAGTACTTTCTGCCTGTGTGTTGTGCATTTGGAAAGATCTTACTCTTTGATTGGTTCACTCCCTTTAATCTGGGTCTGGTGAAATCCATCCACCCTTCAATGCCATTTTAATGGTATCTTCTTTTTTATCTTATTATTTATTTATTTTAAACTTTTTATTGTGATTTGGGTGAAATTTTTCAAAGCAGATTCATTTTACATTCAACACTTCATATAAAGTTAGTTTTATGACACTAGTTGCTTTCCCCACAATATAACAGCTCTCCTACCACTTCCTCCCTGTGGTTACTCTTTCCCTGTGTCCTTCTTCCCTGTGCATTTCTACCTTCCTGCCTTTCTTCCTGTGCAAATGCTCCCCTTTTGATTTAATGATATCTTCTTGATGATGCCTTTCCTCATTTTCTAAACTGTGCTTTTTACTGAGTCCCCATGGCTACTTATAACTCTTCATTGGCCCAAAATCATTGTAGACACATGCATTTTTCTCTTAACATTCTTACTAATTTGTAAACTCCAGAGGGCTGGCTCAATATCTTCCTGTATCTTAGCATATCATACATTATTTTTCACAATACCTCTCTTTAGGAAGACTTGTTTTGAAAATTTTTTGTTACATGCTTAAATAATTAGGCCACGTGGAAGTGAGTAAACTTTGTTATTTTAGAAATATGCTGACAATAATAGAATTTCATCTCTTCCATTAGGTTACTGTCAGCTGTGTATATAGGGACATTCTTTGCCACTCTATTGTTGTTGAGATTGTGATGTCAATATGCTAATTCTTGTGCAGCTGTAATCACATTTATAAACATTTGATAACCATAATGGCTACACTTTCATCAAGCACTTTATTTGTGCCAGACAACTTGCAAGTATTTTAAAATAAATGAACAATAATTTATAAACACTGACTTTACAGTTTATCCTAAATTATTGGATACCTGTATATTTTAGAACCAAGAGAGCAAATGATAACTTTCAAGCTAACCCAGACTCTGAAAAGCAAGACTAAATTGCTATCGATTAACCACTCAGTACATTTTCTCAGTGTTTCTCTTATGGTTTTTTTTTGTTGTTGTTGTTGTTGTTGTTGCCTAAATAACCAGGTAGATGGAGTCAAGTATGACATCTAGATATTTCTTCTGAAAAAGAAAAAGTTCCCACATCATTTTCCACATTAAATTCTCTCCAAACTTTGGAGAGTGGGTTTCTTACAATTATTTTTCTTGGCCTTCCCAGGATGCAAGAAGCATCTACACCTCTCTCCTACAATGCCTTAAATATTGCACCGTATATTCAATTTTTGATTCTTTGTAAACCTATTGATTCTCTGTAAACCTATTGGACATACACATCATTGTATGTTCATTGTTTAACACAGTGATTGGCATATAGCAGGTACCTAATAACTGTTGAATGATTGGATGATTGATACTTGATTAAAAAGATGCTTCCCTACTTGATCTGATCTAAAATCTGACTGATTTTAAAAGCCAGTTATGATGAGCTTTTGCCAATGGCAGAGATACACATTATACCAAGGACATTCTTAGGGCAAGGTCCTGACTTATTGCTAAGAATTTTCACCCTCTTTTCTATCTCTGGGAATGGAAATTGTTATTTTAGGCAGATTTTTACACCTATTTCCTACAGATAAAATTCATTTTGTTATTCACATGGACATGTAAATAATTAACACAGAGATTCACACACCTTGATAATTTTCAGATTAAAGTGTGCTGTATTCCTAGGAAGGAACTGTCAAATGACAAGGTCAAAGATCTTTTGACTGAGGCATTCACATTGAGGAGAGTTCAATTTTGGACAATTTGTAGAAGAAAGATGGAGTATCATTTGTTGATTTTGGCCAATCCTAACTGAAACCCATCCACTCTATTTTAAACCAGAGTTGAAGTGGGAGATGATTCATTGGAATAGAGTCTTCAAAATCTAAGTTGTTTGGGCTTTCCTAAGGATTCTTGGAGGCTCTACTAATGGGTCTACTACTACTCAATACCTTATTGAAACTATATTTGTATATGCGAGTGGAGAAGATATGGCAAAGGCAGCAGTACTGCCTGAATAAGGCATCTCACATTGCTCAGCTTCTTTGCAGTGAGACATTTGACTACTTTTATTTGGCAGATTTAAGAAAATTTATGTCTTACCTCTAGGCCAAAGCACAGAACATCCAGGGCCTCTTTCCTCCAGAATTGTTTTCCAGACACAAGGTTTAAGGAGGTCTATCTTCCAGATGATGTAGCTACAAAATGTGCAGTCTGCATTAGCCTGAGTTCCTAATATGTTTGTAAAACAGAACTGCTGACCTGCAGTGATATAGCATGAACAAAAAGTAATTAAAAAAAAAAAATTGTTAAACCACTGGCATTTCAGGATTACTGAATTGTTGCAGCACAACCTAGCCCATCCTGACTAACACAAAGGGAAAGAAGAGGAGAATCAAGATATGTTGGGCAGCTACTTTTTTCTACACTGTGCTAGGATATTTGTATA
Source organism: Orycteropus afer afer (assembly GCF_000298275.1). NCBI lineage: Eukaryota > Metazoa > Chordata > Mammalia > Tubulidentata > Orycteropodidae > Orycteropus > Orycteropus afer. The sequence goes on along the minus strand of NW_006921741.1, from coordinate 3,482,212 downwards.
CTTTGCTATTGCTGCTGCTGTTTTATTTATTTCTCATCTTAAAAAGAACAAGCAGGTAATTATTATAATCTCCATTTTACTAGTGAATAAATTGAGACTCTGAGGCTTTGTAAGCTCATAGCTAGTAAGAAATAGAGATACTCTGAGTCTCATCCACATCCTGTGTAGGTGACACCAGGTTGATTTCCATCACCATGTACCTGCTTACTTTTAAGGCCAATTGAAGGTTTGAGCAAGCAGAATTGGTGCTCTGAGTGTCACAACATACATCTCTTTAACCTTGAGGAGGGAACCAGGGCAGCAGGGAGTTAGTGTGAATAGCAGGGTGTCACCATGGTGTCACCTAAAATTAGGAACTTGAAAGCCTGCATAAACAATAGTTTTGTGATCCAGACTGAGGCTCTTTGGGGGCAAAAGCTGCTGTCAAAAGATCTAGTCCAATTGCCTAAGTTAGAATTAAAGGTACTAATGCTGGAGCCAAAAGGGAATCAATGTTGCAAGTACCAGAGGGCAGAGATGTAGACATTTATGTTTGTAATTGCATCTACTCTGCCTCTTTTATGTATCCATGTCTATCTTAAAGCAGAAATATTGTAGACTTGTTTCCTTAAAGTCATGCATATTGACTTCTAATTCAGGAAAAATGAATATTGATCAGGTCAAGGACCACAGAGTCAGAGAAAGCTATTTTGTAATGAGTTAAGCAGATTTGTGTCATAATACATATTAAATTATCAGCCTTCAGAGTTATTTGAGTGTTTCTTACAAATTGTTACACGTGACTCATTTTGGCTCCATAAAATTATGCTATTTAGTCTCGTTATTGAGTATTCATTCTTGCTAATGACTAAAAAGAAAAATGGAAATATGCTTTTAAAGTATATCAAATTAATAATCATAGAAAGAGGATATATAAGGATATGCTTACCAAATCACTAATATATAAGATGTTTTTAGCTAAATAATAAACATTCAGTTAATTTTTTAATAATGTATAATGATAACTGAACTTTAAGTCAGAAATTGGGTCAAAATTCTGGTTCCATATTATTTATACAATTAAATTACTTAACTGACTTACAGATTTCACATCTATAGAGTGTTGTTGTTGTTGCTGTTAGGTGCTGTCAAGTCATCCCCGATTCATAGCGGCCCTATACACAGCAGAATGAAACACTGTCCGGTCCGGCGCTAGTCCACCATCCCCGCTATACTTGAGCCCATCGTCGCAGCCACTGTGTCAATCCATCTCCTTGAGGGCCTTCCCCTCCTTCATCGACCCTCCACTTTACCAAGCTTGACATCCTTCTCCAGGGAACACTCCCTTCTGACAACATGACCAACGTAGGTGAGACAAAGTCTGGCTATTCATGCTTCCCCGGAGCATTCCGGCTGCACTTCCTCCAGGACAGATTTGTTAGTTCTTTTAGTACTTTCAGCATTCTTCACCAGCACCACAGTGCAAAAGCATCAACTTTTCTTTTGTCTTCCTTATTCATTGTCCAGCTTTAACATGTATATGAGGCTATTGAAAGTACTATGGCTTGTGTCAGGCACACCTTAGTTCTCAAGGAGACATCTTTGCTCTTCAGCACTTGAAAGAGATCCTTTGCAGCTGATTTGCCCAGTGCTATACGACCTCTGGGAGTTCTGGTGGCATACTGCCTAAAGCATTTGACTGCTAACTAGAAGGCTGGGGGTTCAAACCCACCAGCCACTCCTCAGAAAGAAGTTTGGGCAATCTACTTGCCTAGTGATACTCCTCAGAAACCCAAGGAAGGGTCGCTGTGAGTTAGGATCTACTAGACGGCAGTGAGTTTGGATTTTTTTTTATACGTCTTCTGATGTTCTGACTGTTGCTTCCATTGGCGTTGATTGCAGAACCGAGCAATGTGAAGTCTTTGACAATCTTTTCTCCATTTACTGTGATGCTGCTTATAGGTCCAGTCATGAGGATTTTTGTTTTCCTTATATTGAAATGCAATCCATACTGCAGACTGTATTCTTCAATGTTCCTCAGTAAGTGCTTCAAGTCATCCTCACTTTCAGCAAGCAAACACATGTCATTAGCGTATTGCAGATTGTTAATGATTCTTCCTCCAATCTTGATGCCACATTCTTCTTCATATAATCCAGCTTCTTGCATTATTTGCTCAGCATACAGATTGAATAAGTGTGGTAAAAAGAGACAGCCCTGACACACTCCCTTCTTGATTTTAAACCATGCGGTCTTCCCTTGTTCTGTTCCTATGGCAGCCTCCTTGCCTATGTACAGGTTCCTCATGAGTACAGTTAAGTGTTGTGGAATTTCCATCCTTCTCAATGTTTTCCATAATTTGTTATGATCCGCATAATGATATGCTTTTGGATAGTCAATAAAACAGAAGTAAACATCTTTCTGGTATTCTTTGCTTTGAGCCAAGAGCCATCTGACCTCAGTAATGATATCCCTTGTTCCACATCCTCTTCTGAATCCAGCTTGTATTTCTGGAAGTTCTCTGTCAATATACTGCTGCTATCACTATTTAATATACTGTACTACATGTAGTATATACCATATACTATAAATTGAGTATAGAGCACATTTACCTTACATGGTTGTCATCAGAATTACGGAGTAGAATATGTGTAAAAGCATCTGTGGTCTGGAAATAGTAGATGAACAAGACTCCATTTGTCCTTTTAAATTTAAAAAACTCAACCTCCATTGAGTCAATTCTGACTCATAGTGACTCTGTAAGACTAAGAAACCCATAGGATTTCTTAGTTTAAATCTATTTAGGAGCAGGTTACCTACTCCCATTTGCTCCTTCCTACTCCCACACCTCCCACTCCCAACCCCACCTCAGGTTCAAATTGCTGACATTTCATTTCACAGCTGAGCACAGTGCTTAACCATTACACTCAAATGAAGGATGCCCTCTTTGAAGAGGGACAGAAAAACAATAGGTCATTCAAATTTAAATTATCCGTGACTATGGTTGACTTTTGTAACATATTTTAGCTGTGTCAAAAAATGTTTCACAGAGTTACCTTAGTGAACTCATCAAGCTTCAGGGTGAGGCTTTTTGCTTTGTAAACGCAAAGTCTCTTAACTTGTCAGAGTGCCAGAGTCAATCAAATCGAGGGATACTGATTCATATTAGCAAAGTTCATAAGACAATGATGTATATGAATAGATACTTATTAGAGTTCATTAATTTTAATGAGAAATAAAGCTTGTAAGCTGGCTAAATACACCCAAACCAGATTATTTTTTCTTGGTAGAGAAATCATAAGGCAAGATAAATGCCTAAAATAACCCTAAACTTGCCTGCAACCACATAGGCTAAGTAATGCTGTGGAGATAATGACAAAATAAATCTCAGCCACTTTAAAGGACAAAATTAATTTATTTCTTATATTCATATCCATAGTGGGTGGTGGGATATCTGGTTCTAATCAAGTCTTATTCTGGAACCCCGAATGTGAGAGGCTCCACTACATGGAGTTGTCTCAGCAAGGGGGGGGGAGAATGATGAAAAATTGCGTACTAGCCTTTAAAATGTTCTGTTGAGATGTGGCACATATCCCTTCCATTCACATTCACATTTTATTGGCCAGATTAAATCAAATGGCCATACCTAAGTTTGAGATGAAGAAAAGCAATCATCTCATATAACCCAAAGTAGAGGGAATTGGATAATGGTGAATTCACATGGTGATCCTCTTACCTGGTTAGGAGTTAAGTAAATCAAAGGTGATTTACTTTTTGTAAGTTTTCAATGCTTAATACCCTCAGGCTCTTAAGCCTGGTATCCCTCTAGCCACAGAAAGATAAAAGTGCTGAGTGCCTGCACATTCATACATTTCTATTGACAGAGCATCCTCCCCTTGGAATAGAACTGGTATGAACAGCGACAACTATTGCCTCAATGACTCTACTTCCACCTCTCTGGCAGACCAGCCCTCCATCTGATAGACACATTCTTTCTTTAGGCTAGCTAATGCAGTTAATTAGGTGACATTCAGAAAGTGGTAGACCTGGGAGCTCACCTGTCTCTTTCAGATGACTTTATGTAGCTAAGGAGCTGTGGTGGTATAGTGCCTAAGGCATTTGACTGCTAACGAGAAGGCCTGGTGCTTCAAGCCCACCAGCTGTTTTATGGAAGGAAGATGAGGCATTTTACTTCTGTAAAGATTCACCACCTTGGAAATCCAATGGAGGGCCCTATGAGTCAGAATCAACTTGATGGCAATGAGTTTATTTATTTTTTAATTGTGATTTGGGTGAAAGTTTACAAAGCAAAATCACTTTCTATACAGCAGCTCACATACGCTTTGCCTCATGAATTGACTGCGATTTCCCACAGTGTAACAGCTCCCCTTCTAGTTCCACCCCATAGTTACCTCTTTCCTGTGTCCTTCCGTCCCATGTACTCCTGTGCCCTGAGCTGTCTCCCTGTGCTACACAGCCCTTCTATTCGCCCTCAATTGATCTCTCCAAGGAGTGTATCTACCTAATGTAAATCTTCAGCTTATATGCCTGTCTTTTGTTGGGCTGGAAGTCATAGGAATGGGTTCAATTGCAGACCTGAAGGGCAGCTAAGGACCACAGTCTCAGGGGTTCCATCAGGCTCTATCAGACCAGCAAACCTGGTCACTTTTTTTTTCTTTAAGATTTTGAGTTTTATTCTACATTGTTCTCCCACTCTATCCAGGTTCTCCTACATAGATCTCCCTCCAAGTGGTTGACAGTGGTACCTGAACACCATCTAGTTCTGCTGGGTTCATAGTTCTATAGGTTGCGAATAGCATGCTGTACCAGTCACTTGGACTAATTGTTTCCATGTATCTTTAGTTTTTTTCATTCTTCTTTGCTCTGGGTGAGAAGAGACCC
>NW_006921741.1:3473346-3474744 GCF_000298275.1 Orycteropus afer afer | reverse complement strand
CTATCACTGACAGCATTGTACTTCAGGACAGCTCTTGAAACCTCCTTTGTGATGATGAATGCCACGCCATTCCTTTTCAAACTGTCATTCCCGGCATAGTAGATCATTTTGTGTAGTATGTTATGTCAATTAAGCTTGATGTTCCTGTGACCATGGTCCTGATCCCACAGGTCCAACTACTCACTCCCTCTGGGTAGCTGGCTGTGGCCAGGAAATGACTACAACCTTGTCCTTGTCAACTCTACTATACATCTGGGAATTCTTACAGAACATACCAATAGACTTGTAGAAACATTGTTTGCCAGTCCTATACATGGTCTTGGGCACACTTGCCCCCGTATAGACATACCTAATAGTTCAGCCTGTCTACTCATCTATCCACCCATATATCCATGTTTGCCTTCACTGACAGTACAGTACTGTATGTGCAAAAGGGTTCATCTTTGTTATGTGTACTTCCCATGCATCTCTCTATGTCTTCCTCTTCCTCAATGCCACTATGTTGATCACTCACATTTGGTATAATGCCCTTCTATTCACCCAAATCAATACTTGTTTATATCTATCTATCTAACAGTGATCCTTCCCCTCCCCTTCCACCCCTGGTAACCAACAAAGAATATTTTCTTCCATATATAAATCTTTCCTTGACTCTTTACAATAGTGGACTAATACAATATTTGTCCTTCTGTGATTATTTCACTCAGCATAATGCCTTCCAAGTTCATCCATGTTATGTGGTGTTTTGCAGATTCTATGTTATTCTTTAGGGTTGCATAGTACTCCATTGTGTGAATGTACTATAGTTTAGTTATCCATTCTTCTGTTGATGGGCACCTAGGTTGTTTCCACCTTTTTGCTATTGTAAATAGTGCTGCAGTGAACATGGATGTGCATATATCTGTTCTTGTCCTGGTTCTCATTTGTTCAGGGTATATAGCTGGTAATGGAATGCCTGGGTCAAATGGTAATTCTAATTCCAACTTTTTAAGGAATCTGATGGCACTGAGTTTTGGCTTATATAGCTAGTCTCTGATCTATTAAGTCTTGATTTTATAAGTTAACCCTGAGGATAATCTATTTTCTTCATATCATGGTACTGAGAAGGTACCTAACTGCTTGTTGCTCCTTACATGCATATATATGCACAGACACACATGCATATTTACATGCAGTGTACTGCCTACAGGTTCACAAAGTATTTTTGGTAACCTCAGAAATGATATATCTGTTTCAGATTATTGGAAACTGGTTAATACTTTGGGGGCATTATGTTCTTTTCTCACTTAATATGTCCGTTCTCATGGCTTCTTTGTTGTCCAGAGTGAGTTGTAATCCAGCCATACAGACTATTTTTTTTTTTTTTTATTGTGATTTGGGTGAAGATTTACAGAGCAA
>NW_006921741.1:3467366-3468915 GCF_000298275.1 Orycteropus afer afer | reverse complement strand
CTTCAAGGCTCAGGGGTCCAAGATTAACTTCTGTGTCTGTGTCAATTGTTTTCCCTTTTCTTTGTTGAAGAGGGTCTGTGCAGTCCTTCTATCTAGTCTGCCATCTTCCCAGCTCCTTATTTTTGGTGGATTTAATTGTAATTTAACCATCATATGCAAGTCCCTCACTTTAATAAAATATCCTTTAATGAATAATGACCTGTGGAATAACAAAAACTTCTGTTTTTGTCCCCACATCCTCTGAGTTCAAAGAGTTTGGTGACTTTTAGATGAATTTAATAACCACACTAAAATATCTTACATGTTTTCCCCATCTCAGAAGAACAATTTAATTATTTAATTTTTGTTATTATTTGTACATACATTTTATACTTCTTCATTCAATCATGTGTTGCGCAGCCTTTAGAGAACCTACTAAGTTCAATAAGAGCTCTGATAGCACAGTGCCTAAGGCACTTGACTGCTAACCAGAAGGCTGGTGGTTCAAACTCACCAGCCACTCCTCAGAAGGAAGGTTGGGAAATCTACTGTAGTGAATACTGCCTCGGAGACCCAAGGAGGAGTTGCTCTGAGTCGGGTCCGACTTGATGGCAAATAACAACAACTATGTTCAATACTTTAGACTTTGGACATCATGAAGAAGAATAAGATAAGATCCCTGCCCTCAATGGCTATCCTCTTTGGGAATACACAGAAAGACATTGACCTAAATAATAAGAGGTAGTGAATAAAAGCAGGAAGAGGTTGGAAATAGTCAATTTCAGAGCTTTACAATATTTATAAATCTCATTAGATTTATTCTTCAAAATTTACAAAACACTTTCTCATAGTTGAACTCATGTAAGCCTCAACAGTTCTGTGTGAAAGGTAGTCAACAAGAAAAACTAAATTCACTGTGCTTGAGTCAGAGCCAACTCATAGCAACCCCTCTTTGTGTTTCTAAGGTGGTGTCACTACAGAAGTAGATCACCCAATCTTCCTTCCAAGGAGTGGCTGGTGGGTTTGAACAGCCAGCCTTCTGGTTAGTAGTCAAATGCCTTAGGCTCTATGCTACCAGAGCTCCTGTGAGAGGTAGTACTACCCCCTTATACACATGAAGCAACTCAAATTTATTGAAGCTAAGAAACTGGCTTAGGGTTTCATTATTATTAATTTACACAACCCACATTTTCTAAAATGTTCTTATAATACAGACTTATTTTAATTCCTGTGCCTACAGCATAGTTTATCTTGGATCCTTAAGTAGTCCTTTTGCCTGGATTCTTTGGCCCTACCAGTTATGGGAAAACAAAAATATTCTGATTTGGTGAAGTTCACTTTTAGGGTTTCTGAGGTGGTATCACTACAGAAATAGATTGCCCAACCTTCCTTCCAAGGAGTGGCTTGTGAGTTTGAACTGCTAGCCTTCTGGTTAGCAGTCAAATGACTTAGGCACTAAGCCACTGAAGCTCCTACCAGTTACAGGAAAACAAAGATATTCTGATTTGGTGAAGTTCACATTTAGGAGGCTATATTACAGGAAATAACGTAGACAATAAAAATAAATAAA